>NC_081568.1:137162141-137462141 GCF_022355385.1 Mustela nigripes
AAAGACTGTGGACTCTGAGAAACAAACCGAAGGTTTTGGAGGGGAGGAAGGCGGGGGATTGGGTGAGCCTGGTGGTTGGTATGGAACACTGGGTGTGGTACATAAACAATGACTTTTAGAACACTGGCAAAAAAATTGTATTTTTAAAAAATCTTCAAAAAATATGCTAAGTGGGCCCCTGGGTGGCTCAGTGGGTTAAGCTGCTGACTTTGGCCTGGGTCATGATCTCGAGTCCCATATCGGGCTCTCTGCTCAGCAGGGAGCCTGCTTCCCTCTCTCTCTCTCTGCCTGTCTCTCTACCTACTTGTGATCTCTCTCTGTCAAATAAATAAATAAATAAAATCTTTGGAAAAAAAAATATGCTAAGTGAAAGAAGTTTGTCACAAAGGCTCATTCATTGTCTAATTCCATTTATATGAAATGTTCAGAATAGGCACAACAATAGAGAAAGTAAATTAGTGATTGCATGGGGCTAGGGGTTTGGGGAAATCAGAGGATGATGTCTAAGAGGTAATAAAAGTATTCTAAAACCAACTGTGGTAGGGTGTACACAACTCTGAATATACTAAAAGCCTTATATAAAACACTGAATTATATACACTTTGTTATTATTATTATTTTTTAAGAAAGCTCTACACCCAACATAGGGCTTGAACTCACAACCCTGAGATAGAGTCACATGCTCTACCAACTGAGCCAACCAGATGCCTCGAATTACATACACTGTAAACGAGTAAATTATATGGCATATGGATTATATCGCAACAAAGCCATTAAAAATAAGATTACATATTTTATTCTTATTCAGGCTGGTACACCTGGTAAATAAACGTATCACTCAATACTGTTTTGTTTAACATAGTTCTTCTGAAATACAACTTTGAAAAAGAAAATCCAAGCACCTAAAATTATCTACTCTGAATGGACCAAAAGAAGTGGAGTGTTAATTATTACACATATTATTTCTCTGAAGATATTTTACCACCACGCAGTTCTTTGCATTTTTCCCTTTAAGGATCTGGTGCTCATGGTACTTTTCCCACAGGTAACCAATACAGGCCAAAGTGGCAAATAAAAAACACTCTGATCAGTTAACTCTTGCAACTTTTCAACTTTGTTTTTGCTCTTTTCTAAAAACTTAGTGAAATGGTGTTTTTTTACATTAACTAAACTTATAAAGGGGTAACAACTGAGAGCTAATGAAAGAGTCTTCTTCCTTTAGGGGTAGTTAAAACTTTTCAGCAATGAAGGCAAGTTACTCTTTTACTATTCCTTTTTTGCTATCCCACTTTAAATGTTCGTCACTTGAAAACCACTACCTACATAATCAAAAAGGCCTCCCTTGTTTCAACAGTTTCTTAGACAACCTATTCATTTTGATTTAAAAAAAAAAAACTGATGGTCAGTACAAAAAAAAAGACTGCTTCTCTATTTGGTTGGCTGCCAGGAAGTTCACAGCTCATTTTTTAACCACGTTTAGTAATTGTTCAGACTGTATACATACACTGAAAAGAAAATGTTAAACTTGACTTCACCTTATTATTTGACTACGTTTATCTTTCCTGCGAATTTCTTTATTTTGATCTCTTTTTTCTTTTCTCTCTCTTTTTTTTTTGAACTGCACTATATGTAGTTGCCTCAAATCCTTTCTGCAATAAAGTGGTCTATCAAAAAATAATTTTGAAACAACTCAATCCACCTTAAGTATACATTAGACAGGTCTACAATAACATAGCATTATATTATTTTTTTAAAATTGGAAAGTTTTCTATTTGGGATAAAAAATAAAAGCAAACCATAACTGTATTTTTAAAAATATCAAAATTAGAGGAGGAACAAAATAGTGATTAAAGGTGTTAAGTTCTAGAGTAAGATGGCCTGTTTTCAAAGTTCAGGCTCTACCTCTTAGTAGGTGAATGGAATGGGACATGTTATGTAACCTTGATGAATTTAGCTTCCTGACACCTATTAAATAAAGATAACAATAAGTTAACTTCATAAAATTGCTGTGACGATTAAATGACAGAATGCACATAAATTATTTAGTACACACCATAATACAGTAAACTCTCAATAAATGTTAATTATTCCTATAGTTTAATTGATAGCCTTACAATGTAATGGGCTATCTTGGCCATGTATGTGAGTAATTCAAACAAAATTGTGTCATTGTCCCTATTAACTCTCTGAAGCGTATCAGAAAAGGATGGGCTTAGGATTTAGTTTCTCACTTCTACTTTAACTTTACACATGCTACTTATTATATTGTAATAATTTGTGAAAGGCTGACTAAGGCAAAATATTAGTTTGAAATATAATAAACATGGGCATTAAAATTTACTTTTTTCAATTTCCTGTTTTGGGGGGGGTGTTCACTGTTTAAGGACTAGGTTAGCATGTTAACAAAATGAGAAAAATATTTTTTCCCTCTCCTATATAAAAATAGTTATACAACTAAAGTCAAAGGAAAAAAGATAATCATTTGTGATACATGAAACTTAAGTTCCCTACACAGACAGAAGGATATCAAAAGATACCACTGCAAAAGTTTAGAAGAGAGAAGATTATTAACTAGGTCAGCAGTTCTCAAAGTATGGTCAGAATACCAGAAAGGTTTCTGAGACCCTTTTTGTACAGGTGTGGGGAAGTGTTCACCAAAGGCTATTTTCATAATAATATTAAACTACTGTCTTTTTTACTCTCTTTCATGAGAACTCAGTGGACATTTACCAACATGTGTACTATATCACAACAGAATGAATACAGAAACACACATGAGAACATACCTATTTTCTATCAAGCTGGAAATTAGAAATTTGGAAAACTATAAAAACTAAAACAAAAAGCAAGCCACTCCTAAACTTATTTTGTCTTACCAATATTGAGTTTATTATTATTTCACATTTTAAAAAAGTTTTTTAAAAATTTAATTAATTTAAGGAAACTACCACCAATGTGGGACTTGAGGTCACAACTGAGATTGAGTCATATGCTCTACCAACTGAGCCAGCCAGTGCCCCTATAAAGTATTTGATAATTAAAAAAAAAACACAGAGAATATAACAAATGCATTTAAATGATCAGAATTCATTTTTATATTTTCTGAATAATCTTACATATAAAGACAAAGTATAGTAAATAAAAACTTGCAACAGAAAACACTGGGAAAGAAACTACAAAATTTTAAGAGATGACAGATGTCTTTTAATGGGACAATGGAAGTCATCCTCTTTTGTAATTTTCTGCACATTCTTTTTAAAAATTTTAGAAGATTTATTTCTTTATTTTTAGAGAGAGAGAGTGTGTGCGCGAGCACACACAAGCTGGGGGAAGGGACAGAAGGAGAGGGAGGGAGAGAATCTCAAGCAGACTTCCCAATAAAAACACAGCTTGACTAGGGGCTTCATTTCATGATCTTGAGATCATGACCCGAGTTGAAACCAAGAATAGGAACTTAAGCGACTGAGCCACCCAGGGGTACCCTCACACCCAGCACCCTTTTAAAAAATAAGCTCTATACCTAGTGTGGGTTTGAACTCATGACCCTGAGATTAAGAATCGCCTGCTCTACCAAATGAGCCAACCAGGTACTCCCTTCTGCAAATTCTTAATAAGCCTTTATTACAAGTGCAGGTAGATTTTTTTTTTTTTGAGATTTTCTTTTTTAAGGAATCTTTACACCCAATGTGGGGTCCAACTTATAACCCCAAGATCAAGAGCTGCATGCTCAAACTGACTGAGCCAGCCAGGCACTGCACAAGTAGAAATGTTTTTAAACATTAAATTAAAGATGAAATATACTAACATGATAGGTCTTAGAAGATCCAGACTGGATGGAATCTTCTTTTTGGACACTGAATTGAAAGTCAAATACCTCCAACCCTTAGACATTAATATGGTACTGATATTAAATATCTTTTGAGTGCTACTCAGTAGTAATATGTCCCTAAAATGTTAGGGTCATCAATTGCTTTCAACTTGATAAATTCTGTCCGAATATTTAACCTCATTAGATTATATAAATCAAATCCTAAATTGATCCTATATAAATCAAAATCCTACGATGTTAGAAAATAAAACTATTAGCTTACACATTCCTTAGTTGATGAACGATTATCATAAATGGAATATTTATTAAACTCAGTATCGTTAGACATTATGAGTTATCACAATAATGAAAGATCATGATATTCTAATCTGTATAGTTAAACTACAGTAAAACTTGAACTAAGTAACAAGTTTCTTTTAGTCATTCATACTTACCTACTATACTCTTTTCTGGAGCTGGTGGCACAATATAACCAACATGTAAATACTTGCTTGCTAACTTGCTATGCAAACCAAGAAAGTCACTGAATCTTCTTTTCACTGAAAATTCACTCTTACTGAACATGGAAAGAGAGGTCTACAAGTGAAGAAGAGGTATTTCAGACTCTGAATACTGTCATTTTTTAGAAGTTAGTATCACACATAACTGTGAACATACATATATATATACACTCACACTCTGGTTTACTTTGCAAAAGAATGTACAGTAGCTCACTAATGTGGTTGATATATTTCTAACTGAAAAAAACCTACAGTACCCTTGATTTTTGTTTGTTTTTGTTTTTTTTTTTTTAACAGAAGCTTACAAGGACAAAATGTTTGCTTGATTCTATCCTTGACTCATCTCATCAACTCTAATTACATTTATGTTAATCACTCTTAAATCTTTTCCTCTGGTCCAGATCTCCTCTGAGCTTTAGTCCAAGTTATCAAAATGCCCAAGGTGCACTTGCACTTAAAATCTTGCTGCCACCTCAAACTCAACCACATCTCTTGCTGGAACATAACCTCCATGCAGGAAGGGCACTTGTCTACATTGTTTTCCTACTAAGCCCTGGTGCTTGGAACAGAGCTGGACCCCATGGTAAGTGTTTAATAACTATCTGTTCAATGAATTAACAAATCTCACACCCATCCAAACTGTGCTGCTTTATCTCTGAGATCCCTCTAACAACCACAGAGATCCTCTAATCAGTGACTCAGGCATCTCTGCTTCACTCCTTACATCCAAGCCCTACTGATTCTACCTCCTCCTAAACAACTCAAGAAGCCATTATTCATTCCTTCCTTAGTATAAAATATTACTTCTCGCAGCTTGTACTGCTGTAGATCACTCTCGTTTCAAGATCTAAGGCCTACAATCCTTTAGGAATTGCAAAGGAATTATATGGAAATCCTGACCTCTATTTTGCATTCCCAACTTAGTAGTAAGAAAGATCTCTTTAAAACAAAAATCCAATTGTGCCACACTCTTGTTTGAATCTCTACAAACACTCTCCAATATATTCAGGATAAAGCCCAGACTCCTTAATGTGGCTGTTCATAATACAGGGAGGCCACCGCCAAACAATTTTCAGTAGGGACCACTTCCTGCAGATCCTGGAAAGCACAATGATTTCTTGACTCCTGGACTTTGTAAAAGCAAACCCTTTTGCCTGGAAGTAGCGTTCTTCTCCTTTCTCCCTGTCCCGCCCCTCATGACTTTCACCCACCTTTGTCTATATTAAGTCCCTGCCTGCATACAGTCACAGAACACTTTACCTCTACTTTAGAGAATTTACATTTAACAAACTGCTCATAACTCACTGTAACTACTTATTTGAAATCTCACTGGATGGTAACCTTTGTAAAGATAGGAAATCCTTAAACCTTAATCACTGTTGTAAGATCATACTACACACGGTGAGGGCTCACTATTTTTTTAAAGGAGCAAAGACTCACCTTTGTTGTTACTCTATACGCCATGTAAGCATTCATGCCATCACCTATAAGAAAAGTCAAACAATACTACTAAAAATAATAAGCTTAACCACACACTCAAAAAGGCGACTATGTGAAGTAATATCCTGACCGACTTGTGATTGTCAATTCATAATGTGTACATCTATTAAATCATCACACTATGCATCTTATATATAAAATTATTTAATTATAAACTCAATAAAGCTGAAAAAGAAAACAAAAGAAAATGAGAAGCAAAAAAGCCCCAAACGCTTGAAAACAGAAGAACTATTTCAATATTTAACACTGCACTTGATAAAGAAAAACAGTATACTAACAAACAAGGTACTTATCAAAAAGAAGCAAATTTAAAATACAGTAAATATTGACCCACCAACTTTCTCTGGATCTGATACACCAATTTCTATATCAAAAACATCTCCATTTGCTTCTTCTTCAATCTAGAAAAGGTAATTTTTTTATGTTAAAGATTCCAATTTATGTAATTGCTATAACACTAATATTTTCAATTTTACCATCTATCTTTTATTAGGGTCGCTGTCATAACAATTTAAAAAGACACTCAGCACTCGGTTTCTGAAAAACAATAAAGCTTCCATATTTCCTTGACAACATTTAAACAAAAATAAAACTCGCACAGACAAGAGACAATAGGAAAAGGATCATCTGGAGAAGTTATAGAAAATCTTGCGTTCTCACAACTCCTCAAATTTAGTTTTCTGTAGGAATACTGAGGAATTTTTTTGTTGTTGTTGCTATTCTCTAAACCAAGTCTTCATATTCAGATCATTAAATTAACACCTCCATTAATTTTAATATTAACATTCCAAAGTTGTAACTCTACTCTTTAATGACCAGGAGGTAGCCATTATTTTTGCTGGTAGAACCCTATATATCTGTAGAAATAACTACACTTAGAATCTTTAGCACCATGATTTCTCCAATAACCTAATAAGCACATGCTGTTTTTGAAGCCAATGAAAGCATTATAAAGTTCATTGAAAAAAGCAGCAAGGAGGAAAAATGATAATCCTATGAGACTGCAGAGAAGCACTTTTTAATGCCATTATAAATAAGCAATCCTAGGAGCAGCTCTGCAGGAAAGTCTTGTTATTTTCAAGAAGAGAGCAAAGAAATTGTTAGAACTTGGAACTATTTTAGAGTAATATTAATAGCCTACGACTGCCTAAAAGAAAATGAATTTTTCTAACCACAATCTTTTCTTTGTAAATAACCTTTTTCTTGTATGGATTTTTAAGAAACTAAACCATATTTGAATTATAACATAAACTATATAAATCCTAAGTATATAGCTTAGTAACTTTCACAAACACCATCATTATTCACAGGAAGGCCCTCTTGTGCTTCCTCTCTGTTCACAAGCCATCCTATACCCTGCCAACATAACCACTAATATTTACTGCATGATTCATCAAAAAAAATTACTCCAAATGTTACTTTATTAAAGTTTTTAAAGAACTTTCATATATTTTTCTCATTCGACTAAAAGAAATATTGAGAGTCATAAATAAGCATCATGAGATCACAAATGATAAAATCCTTGATTTAAGGAGAAAGGTAATGTACCGAAGTCACTGGGTTAAAATGTGATGAAGATAAAATTAGAAACCAAATCAGCTGACTTCTTAGTCCAATACCTTTCCCCCAAGGGTCTAAAGGCTTTGATTAGAGATGACTAATAGGAGAGTGATGCTGGGTGGGGGAACAAAAAGCTTTCTATTTACATATCAATTTAGAACAAACATTTTCCCATACCTCCTCCCTGGATCTATCGAAGATAACAGGAGCAGACATACTCTTGGATTCAATTCTCGGAGCAATGATTGTAGTAGGGGTCACAGGTGTGACTGCAGGAGAAGGTTCTGAAGACAGGATAGGTTCCCTTTCTGGACTATCCAGAGAAACTTCTTCTGTGGCTTCTAGATACAAATTAAACAAGTTAGTTAAGGATACTGATAACAAACCCCAGTAATCTATCTGCAGTTAATGAGTTATGGAAAATATTTTTAGACTGCCCACAAAAAATATCAAAATAATGTTATTTAAAAATAATTACTATAAATAATTTAATGAATCCTTCCTTAGTTGTTCATCAATACTTTAAAACCAACAGTGAGGACTGTTGATTTTAGGAAGAATTACAGAAAGTCAGCTTAATTATCTATACTAGTGGTCAGGATAAAGCTAGCAGGAAAGCAATGATGTGGATAATTCCACATTCATTTGTGCTGGGTTTGTAATATATCTTTTGCTTGGGGTAACTTACCTTTCAAAATTGTTTATTCAGGCTAACATTATGATTATTTTATACATACAAACACAAATTTTATGGCAATAAGCTGCCCAGAACTATCCCAGTTGGGATTAAAAATCTGTTATGGAAAATCCACAAAGTTAGTAATATAAAGCAATTAACTGCTAAATATTCCTTAATATTAGTTGAATACAGGAGTATGACACAAAGCAAACAGCTGCTTAAGTTTGAATTTAAAATGCTCATCCACTTGAAAAATTTAGTATTAAACATATTTAAAATGAAATCAAATCAATAAACTGATCGTCTACAAGCTATGTAACACTGTGCTAAATGCAATGGAGAAACACAAAGAAACATAAAATATCATACCTGCCCTCAGGGAGTTTATAATCTAGTTGGGAAAATAAGACACAAGCATGTGGAATGTTAAATAATAATAAAAGACAAATAATAGCCAAGAGAACAATAAAAAGAATGTTACAAGACATTTAACTGCTTTATGAACTACAGAACAAACAGTACAATTTGAGATGGGAGACGATACTTTAGGCTGGGGGAAATCAGCAATAGTTTATGAAACTGATCTGAGAGGATCTGAATGGGTAGACAAAAAATGGAGGAAGAATTCTAGAAAAATGAAACAACAGCACAAACGAAAAGCATAACCAGAAAAATAAAAATTACATTCAGTGGCCATAAAGAAAACCACAGTTCTGCAGGATTATAGAACTGATAACAGGAAAAGAAAGGCAGGGCTATAAGGGAAACAGAATCAGACCGGTGGTTTCTAACCTGAGGTTCTTAGATTCCCAGAGGTTTGGGAAGGTAGTAATGGCAGTCAGTGATCCATTTTAATACCTCAAAAAGTATAGCAGTAACAACATATTTACCTGAAATAAGGTAAATAATGTTAACATTTACATTTAAATGTAAACAGGTCAACATTTTATCAATCTACGCTCTTACTGGTTTTCTCATGATAATGAGATCTCCTTACTTGACACAGGTCTCTTTTTATTTTTATACTAAACCAGAAATCTTTCCAACTGTGGTAACCAGAGAAGAAAAACAGATGAAAGATATAAAATAGACAATTACACAATAAATGACCCTAATATAAAAAACTAAAAGCTTTCAGGCTGTTAAGACGGCAAGTATTTGTTTGTTTTTTAAAGAAATGAAATTAATGAGCAACATAAAATAAGAAAGCAGCGTATCAGAGGTAGGAGGTGTGAAAGCTATTATCTACAAACAAGCAAAACAACAAGGAGCAAACACAAAGAAATCTAAAATTCTCTAAGAGGTACGGTTATTGGCAACAGACCCAGAGACAAAGGGAAAGGCATATTAATTTGATTGATGTGTCAGGACAGATAATGTAACTTTTAAGTTTTCAATCCCATTTTAGTTCAGATACCAGATTTTGTGTTCTTTGCAAGGGCTCTGATAGGCTGTTTCATAAATAGTAGGAAACCTCAAAATAAAAAAAGCTAAATATGAATTAAGCTACTCTGGAGAAAAAAATGAAAATGGATATTAAGATTTAGCATACAAATATACAGTCTGCCTTAAAGTCTTCTTATAACTTTTAGTTAAGTAAACGTACTACAAATTCAGAAATCTTAATTTAAACCAGACCTGAAAGTTCCAGGAGATGCCCCACAGGTTTTAACTATAAAGATGAACTTTTCCTGGGAAGAGATACTTGGAGGACAAGTATAAATTGATGATGTCAATGCCAGGGAAGAAATAGTTCACTCATAACATAGATACCAAAGAATTTTTTTAAACAAAGGACTATTCATTAAACTTATTATTTGCATTGTTTGCTGAAATGTGTAAGTGAAATAAGCTAAGGACCCTGGCAGAAACAAGTTTAAAAGTCCAGAACAATTTCAACACTGGCAGTCTGCTCACCCTCACTTACTCCTCTATGGTCGTTTCTTGGTGTACGGTAAAGCCTGGTGTGAAGGAGGTAACAAATAGTGGAGGGGCTGTGTAGTCAAGCTTACTTATGTGGTTAAGGCTCTCCAAGTAAGATGTCACACGCCAACTCTTTCTGATACGATGTCTCACAAAAGAGTTTCTGAAATGCTACCTATACTCTATCTAATGTACCAATACTCTATCTAATCTCTTCATGGTTTTAAAACCAAAATGGCTAGATCCTTAGAGGATATTGATATTCTCTCCTCTAATACAGGGGAAATAAATTAAGTACATGTCCTCATTACCTGAAAATTAGTCTTCACCATTCCTGATAACATATGCTACTCTTTATTTTGGTTTCTAAGAATCCTACTCTTCCACAGGAGGATGAATGATACAACTGCTTAAAGGCATTAAAATAAGAGGCAAGTGTAGTATTAATCCATTCACATACAAGTGACCAGATTAGGTCTTAGAACTACTAAAGATGTCATTTTGAAATGCACCTGGGTTTAATATAAAAGATCAAGCATAAAAGGTGCTTGGGTAGCTCTGTCGGTTAAGCATCTGACTGTTGATTTCAGCTCAGGTCATGATCTCAGGGTTGTAAGATGGAGTCCCCCCGCCCCCCACCCCCAGCAAGTTTCTATGTTTGTAGACAGCAAAGGAAACTGAAACAGATGACTATGTTTATTTTTTAATAATTTTATTTTCTCTCTTTTTTTTTTTTTTTAAAGATTTTATTTATTTGTGAGAGAGTGAGTGTGAGCTTGAGTGGGAGGAATAGCAGAGAGAGGGAGAAAATCTTCAAGTAGACTCCCTGCTGAGTGTAGAGTCCGATGGGGGGTACAATCTCATGACCCTGAGATCATGACTGTGACCTGAATCAAAACCAAGAGCTGGATGCTTAACTGACTGAGTCACCCATGCAAACCGCCCCCCCTTTTACAAGATTTTATTTCTTCATTTGACAGACAGAGATCACAAGGAGGCAGAAAGGCAGGCAAAGAGAGAGGGGGAAGCAGGCTCCTCACTGAGCAGAGAGCCCGATGTGGGACTTGATCCCAGGACCCTAGGATCATGACCTGAGCCGAAGCCAGAGGCTTTAACCCACTGAGCCACCAAGCGCACCGCCCCCCTCCACTTGTTAAAGCAAATACTAACTGACCATAACTGAATGACAGTATTTAGTATAGACTGCTAGGTAGAGTAAAACATGAAGACTTTTCTAATCAAGCCAAGTGGGCAAATATCTTTGTATAGTACTCACTTGGCAAACTGAACATTTGTGCATGCTACTGAAATCAACAACAAAACACTCACAACATTCTGTTGTTAGCTTTAGGATACTCCTTATATATTAATTCTGAGACTTCAAGATAAAAGGGTCTTTTATGAAATAGATAATCTGAAACTTCTACGTATTACTCTATACTATCATAGGATTGTACACAATTTTAGATTAGTACCCACTCAGGAGAGAAAGGACTCAGGTTGTCTTTTAGTTTAACACATAAATGCCATAAAAAAACTTTTAAGGGCTGCCTGGGAAAAAGTCCATAAAAGAAAACAAAAATGAATTTAATAACTTTGGTTAAACTATAAGTCGTTAGGTAACTACTAACTAAAAAATAAATGGGAAATACAATTAGTATTTGTACAGTATTTTAATTTTTCTGACAAGGTGAAATACATGAATTCATCTGTAGTAAAAACTTCTCATAAAATGAATCAAGCAGGAACTCACATGGACTTTTGTGATAGAGAATCATATCTTCAAACACATTTATACAAAAAATAGAGAATGGTTCAAATTTGCAACTACCATAAAAGCTGAAGACATACTACTGAATTTTAACGCAGTGAAAACCAGTTCAGGTAAATTAAGTTGTTAAGCAGACAAGGATTTACTACTTTAATTTTTTGAGTCATTAATTCTAAAAAGATTTGTTTCAATATCCAAACAACAATTTTTACCTAAGTTTTAATGTTAAAGTAGATGTAATTGTCTTGAAGAGAATGCTTTTTTTTTTTTTTTTTAAAAGGTAGGACTACACCAAGTCCTTACCAGGAAAATAAATTCCTCAACCATCAATTTACTCACACAAAAGTAAGTCAAATACAACAGGTCATAAATACTGAAGTATTGTATTAAAACAAAGACATTTTAACAGATTTAAAAATCCAGAGCTTAATTTTGCTTGTGACACCTGTAAGGAATAAGATTACAATCCCTGGTATTACTCAAAATATGAATGCCACAACCACTAGTTTTTTGAAAGTAAGTACTGATCAAAACATGGAATTATAATATGTGACTTATTTTCAAATGCTTAGAACCAAAAAGGATCACGGGTTTCCTTCTCTCAACAGTTTATATTTTTCATAGTGATCTAACTGGAAATCTCCTGTCCTTCCAAGTTGCTAAGAAGAGCTACCACTCACACCTTACACAAAATTTCAGTTTTACTTTGGGAAATATCTTGTAACAGAATAGAGTGTACTATTCCTAAAAAAATAAAGATGTTCACAATTACCGGCAAAAAGGTCTTCTCTGTCATCATCTAGCACCACCGCTGCAGGTTTCGGGCCATTAGAGTTTGTACTGACATCTTCTGCATTAAAACTGGCTGGTTCTGGAGATGATGGACTCGACTGTTAAAAGAACAGTAACAGATGATGGATTAGTATGTTTAACTATTATAATTACATCTCTATACATTATAGAAATAGAAAATTCTTTTAATAAAAAGGGGAAAAAAGAACAAGAACAGCCACTCATAGTATCTCCTCTAAAGGTAAGAATAAACCAAAACCACATTTTTATTAATTTTCCTTCTTAACAAAAGTCACTTAAGAGTAAAAAAATCTTTTTCAGTCATCCCTTTGAAGATAATAATTTTGTCATGTTGTTATAATTAACAAAAATTTAATGCTTTACAGCCATATAAAATAACACTGATTATTTTATAAAAGTAAAAAAAAAAAAAAATCAGATCTTGAAAACATGTTGCAGGTATAAGAAGTTCAAAGTATTCCTTTACTATAACTGAAAAGTTTAACAGTAGTTGAATTAACACTAAACTATTATAAAATTTCCATGGTTTAAAACTAAGAAAAATGCCCTCCTCCCCAACATTAACATTTCAACTGAACTTTCGGGCTGTTTTTTGTACTTCTTAACTTTAAAGTGTAATGACCAACATAAGAGAACGAGACTATGAATCTTTTAGCTTTATTATAGTTTTATTTTTCTTTCTTTTTTTTTTTTTTAAGATTTTATTTATTTATCTGACAAAGAGAGATCACAAGTAGGCAGAGAGGCAGGGAGAGAGAGAGGAGGAAGCAGGCTCTCTGCCGAGCAGAGCAGAAAGCCTGATGCAGGGCTCGATCCCAGGACCTCGGGATCATGACCTGAGCCGAAGACAGAGGCTTTAACCCACTGAGCCACCCAGGCGCTCCTATTATAGTTTTCTTCTAATAGTTAAAACCAATCCTTAAAAAAAAAAATCATATAAAAATGACAGTGTGTATGTCAAAAGCATACAGCTAGGGATTTTTATATGATTTTTTTTTAATAAAAAGGGGAAAAAAGAACAAGAACAGCCACTCATAGTATCTCCTCTAAAGGTAAGAATAAACCAAAACCACATTTTTATTAATTTTCCTTCTTAACAAAAGTCACTTAAGAGTAAAAAAATCTTTTTCAGTCATCCCTTTGAAGATAATAATTTTGTCGGAAACCAAACATGCCTGTGTAACCAGCATCCAGATCCAGAAGAACATTATCATCAACCCCAGAAACTCTACTCTAATTCTTTATCCTCTCTCCACCAAAGCTTCTATCAGCATGCATCAGTTTTCCCTGTTTCTGTTCTTCATAAAAGTAGAATCATACAGAATACATTTTGTTTTTGTTCTTAATGTTATATATTTAAGATACGTCCATACTGTTGTGTGTACTAATGTATCACATATTCTTGTAGCTGCACAATATTCCATTGTGTAAATATACTTCAATCGATCCATTCTATTATTGATGGCTATTTGAGTTTTGTACCACTATCAGCAACACTGTATAAACTTCCTATTATATGTATCTTTTAATAAACATGTGAACAAATTTGTGTTTGGTATGTATGAGTAGAAAAACTAGATGACAGGGTAGGTGAACATTTTTGCTTTAGAAGATATCACTAAACAATCTTCTAAAGTGGCTGCATATTTACACTCCTACCAACAACATATGAAAATACCAATTGCTCCACATCCTTGCCAACATTTTGAAAATATTCCATCTTTTCCAGTTTAGACATTATGGTGGTACACTTTAGAGTATCTAGTGGTTTCAATCTGTATTTCCCTGCCAAACAACGATGCTCAACAATTTCTCATGGCAAATGGCCGAAAGATTAACTATCCCCCCCTTTTTTATTTATTATTTTTTAAAGATTTTATTTATTTATTTGACAGATAGAGATCACAAGTAGGCAGAGAGGCAGGCAGAAAGAGGAGGAAGCAGGTTCCCTGCTGAGCAGAAAGCCTGATATGGGGCTGGAACCCAGAATGCGGGAGTCATGACCTGAGTCGAAGGCAGAGGCTAAACCACTGAGCCACCAAGGTGCCCCACTATCACCTTTTTAAAAAAAGGTTTTATTCATTTATTTAGAGAGAGATCACACATGCATATAGATAGAGGGGGCAAGGGATAGAGGATCTCAAGCAGACTCCATGGAGCACAGAGCCTGATGCAGGGCTCAATGCCACAGCCCTGAGATCACGAACTGAGCCAAAACTAAAAGTTGGACATTTCACCAGCTAAGTCACCCAGGCACCCCTTGATAAGCATCTTTTGTGAAAAGTCTGATCAAGTATTTTGCCCATTTTGCTATAGTTCTTAGTGACTTGTACAAATTATTTATGTATTCTGGAGCCAAGTTCTTTGCGAGATATGTAATTTCTCCCAATCAGTGGCTTGTGTTTCAACTTTTTTTTTTTTAAAGGTTTTATTTTTTATTTATTTGACAGAGAGAGAAAGAGATCACAAGTAGGCAGAGAGGCAGGCAGAGAGAGAGAGGAGGAAGCAGGCTCCCCGCTGAGCAGAAAGCCTGATGTGGGGCTCGATCACAGGACCCTGCAATCATTACCTGAGCCAAAGGCAGAGAGGCTTTAACCCACTGAGCCACCCAGGCGCCCCTCAACTTTCTTTTTTTTTTTTAATTAAAACTTTTAATTTTAAGTAATCTCTATGCCCAATGTAAGGCTTGAATCTACAACCCTGAGATTAAGAGTCCCATGCTCCACTGACTGAGGCAGCCAGCTGCCCATCCCCAACCCACTGTCTTAATAGTGGACTTAGATGAACAGAAATTCTTAATTTTACTAAAGTAAATAATCAATCTTTCTTTTTGTGATTAGTAAACTTTTTGTAGGATACTCTTTTTTTTTTTTTTAAGATTTTATTTATTTATTTGAGAGAGAGAGAGGTCACAAGTAGGCAGAGAGATGGAAGCAGGCTCCCCACTGAGCAGAGAGCCCGATGCGGGCCTCGATCCCAAGACCCTGAGATCATGACCTGAGCGGAAGGCAGAGACTTAACCCACTGAGCCACCCAGGTGCCCTGTAGGATACTCTTTTGAAGTCATTCCTAATTCTTAAGATTTTCTCATAAGCTTTTTAAGTAATCTATCCCCTATGGCATAATGACATTTCTTAATAGCTCTCTCTCTCTCTTTTTAAAAATAGTTTCTTTATTTATTTGACAGAGAGACAGCCAGAGAGGGAACACAGGCAGGGGGAGTTGGGAGAGGGAGAAGTAGGCTTCCCGGCGAGCAGGGAGCCCAATGCAGGGCTTGATCCCAGGACATCATAACCTGAGCTGAAGGCAGACACTTAACCAACTGAACCACCCAGGCCCCTCTTAACACCTTTCAAAAAGTTTCAATTTTTTTTTTTTTGAAACAAAAAGATTTTATGTATTTATTTGGGAGAGAGAGAAGAGTACAAGTGGGAGAGAATTTGAAGCAGACTTCATGCGGAGCACAGAGCCCGATGTGGGGCTCAAACTCACAACTGGGAGATCACACCCAAGCTGAAACCAAGTCCAACACTCAACCACCTGAGCCACCCACTCCAGTTTCAATTCTTTATAGAATTTAAAGGAAAGGTGTTTGTTTTTTCTCTTTGGAGCCTCATTCTTACAGTCTCCAACTCTCACAAAGGTGGGCCTCCTAATTTACCATAGTAATTTCACTTGAAGAAATTTAAAAATAACTAAGCTTATACATTTTTCTTCTGGAAGATCTTGACAACCTCAACCTCACCTCTAGCTGAGTCTGGTTACGAGAATGGCCTACATGCTCCCACATTAGAGCTACTTCCCCTATCATAATTTCTCTTACCACACTGTAATTATTAACTGTTTATAAATTATAAACTCTATAAGGAAAGGAGACTATCTTTTTTTTTTTTTTTAGATTTTATTTATTTATTCGACAGACAGAAATCATAAGTAGGCGGAGAGACAGGCAGAGAGAGAGAGGAGGAAGCAGGCTCCCCGCTGAGCAGAGAGCCCAATGCGGGGCTTGATCCCAGAACCCTGGGATCAAGACCTGAGCCGAAGGCAGAGGCTTTAACCCACTGAGCCACCCAGGTGCCCCGAGACTATCTTTTGTTTACTAATTTTTTACTCCGTTCTGGGCCACAAACACTCAATGACTATCTGTTAACTGAATTCCAAGAAAATAATTATGAATATGCCTAATAATTGTTCCCAAGTTTGTCAATGAGATTATCTATAATACTGAAAAATTTGAAATAGCCTATAATACATCTACATGAAAATGGAGCAGAGTAATTTCAACAACCATGCATGATAAAAACTCTAACCAAACTAAAAATACAGGGAAACATTATCAAGTTAAGAAAGAATAGCTATAAAAACCTACATCAACTTTTTTTTTTTTTTTTTAAAGTACGTTCCTCAGGATGCCTGGGTGGCTCAGTGGGTTAAGTGACTGCCTTAGGCTCAGGTCATAATCCCAGAGTCCTAGGGCTGAGTCCACATCAGGGTCCTGAGCCTGCTTCTCCTCTGCCTGCCACTTCCGCTGCTTTGTGTACCTGATTTCTCTCTCTGATAAAGAGAGAAAGAAATCTTTTAAAAAAAAGAAAAAAAAAAGCTCCATGCTCAGTGTGGGGCCTGAACTCACAAGCCTGAGATCAAGAGTCACATGCTCTATGCACTGAACCAGTCAGGCATCCCCTACATCAAAGTTAATGGTTAGAAACTAGACACTTTCCCACTAAGATCAGGAATAAAACAGGGACATCAACCCTCACCACTGCTTTTCAACACTGTACTGAAAGTTCTACCCAATGTTGTAAGACAAGAAAAGGAAAATAAAGGTATACAAATTGGGGAGGAAAAAATAAAACTGCCTTTGTTCAGAAATTATATCAGTGTCTAAGTAGAAAATCCAAACAAAAATCCTCCCAGAACTACTAAGCACTTACAGCAGTGTAAAAGCATACAAAATTAGTACACAGAAAGTTAATCACTTTCCTACACAGCATCAATGAAAACAGAATTTCAAGTTCAAAACAGTAACATTTACATTGGCACCCCCCAAAATGAAATACTTAGGTATAATCTAAGAAAATATATGTAAGATCTACATGAGAAAAAACTCTGATGAATGAACTCAATGAGTTAAATAAATGGAGAGATACTGCATGTTCATGAATAGGAAGACTAAATACTCTCAAAATGTCAGTTCTTCCCAACTTGATATAGAGATCTGATGCATTTGATGATGGAATTTTGATAATTCCAGAAAATTATTTTGTGGATATCAATAAAATTCTAAAGTTTATTCAGAGAGGCAAAAGACCCAGAATAGCCAAAAGAACACTGAGGAAAAAGAATAAAATTGGAGGACTGAAGCTACTTGACTTCAGCCTTATAGTAATCAACATAATGTGGTACTGGTGAAAATATAGATGAATCGAATAGAAAAGCCCCCAAATGGACCCATATAAATACAGTCAACAGATCTCTGACAAATAAACAAAGAGCACAATAGAGAAAAAAAGAGTCTCTTCAGCATAAAGTGTTGGCCTAACTAGACACTTACATGCGAAAATATGAATCTGCACAGAGACTTTATACCCTTCACAGAAATCAACTCAAAGTGGATTACATACCTAAAAATTGAACACAAAAGTTTAAAATCCCTAGACGGTAACAGGAGAAAAATCTAGATGACCCTGGATTTGGCAGTTTTTAGATACATTAACAAAGGCACACTCCATTAAAGAAAGAATTGATAAACTTTATTAAAATTAAAATTTTCTGTGAAAAATATTGTCAAGAAAATTTTAAAAAGCCACAGACTGGAATAAAAGTGAAAAGATGCCCCACAGCATTTATCATCAGGGAAAATGCAAATTAAAAAGGTTCCACAACACCTCACAATAGTGTATCTATACACATTAGAACGCTCAAAAATCTCTCATTGCCAACTTCCTCCACCTGAGTGGTATGGTATATTTGTTACAATATATGAGTCTACAATGACATATTGTAATTACCAAAGTTTATAGTATATGGTGTTTTATGTGCTGTGAGTTTGGAAACGTGTGTAATGACATGATGTGTATCCACCCTCTTGCTATTACACGAGGTAGTTTCACTGTCCAGAAATCATGTGTGCTCTGCTAATTCATCCCTCCTTCCCTTCTAACTTACTGATTTTTTTTTTTTTTACTGTCTTCACAGTTTTGCATTTTCCAGAATATCATATAGTTGGAATCTTATGATAAGTAATGTTTTTAGACTGGGTGCTTTAACTAGTAATACACATTTGAGTTTTCTGTGTCTTTTCATGGCTAGATAACACATTTCATTTTTTAGTGCTGAAGAACATTCCACTGACTTGAAGCACCAGTTTACTTACCCATTAACCTATGGAAGGACATCTTGGTTGCTTCCAAGTTTTGGTAGTTTTGAATAAAGCTGCTGTAAACATCGTGTGCTGTTTTTTGTGTGTACATGAATTTTCAGCTTCTCTGGATAAATACTAAAGAGAGTGAGTGATTAGCAGACTATGTAAGAGTTAAGCTATAAGAAACTGCCAATCTGTCTGCCAAACTAGCTGTACCATTTTGCATTCCCACCAGCAGTGAATGAGAGTTCCTTTTGCCGGCATTTGGTGGTGGTATATCATACCTTTCTCTCCCACTGATTAGCACTAAAAGATCTGAACAGAATACAAAAAACAAAGACTTAAATTAAATAACGGCAGATAGATTGGGTAAGGAGACAAAATGTGAGGGTTAATTTTATGATTCTCCCCCCTTCTTTAATCTCTTTCAGCATTTCCTGAGAATGGCTCCAACTGTAGAACTAGACTAGTAGTGTGTGCAGCAATCACTCTGAGAAAAATCTTTATCTTTTAATTATAACACAAGGCCCCTGCTACCAAGAGAATGTTAGTGGAAAAATTTCTTTTCTTCTTCTTCCTACCCCATTTTCTTTCCTGGCTCTTCCCTGAGGCTAAATTCAGTGGCTAGATTCACGAAACCTGCAATGATGACAGCACTGACAGCTAAAATCCCAAGAGAAAATCTACTTTTCTGGCAAGCTGAACCAGGAAAAGAGGACCTACATACAAATGTGAAGAAGGGGGACAGAAATCCTCATTAGTATCTTCTCTCCTTTCTTTCACTGCTTTTCCCTAAGACTGACCTCAAGCTGAGTAAGAGTATGTGCCCAGTGAAGGCAGGTACAACTCTAACAGAAAGCCATGTTTCTAGGAAATAGCCTTAGAAAACAGAGGTCAATGTCTCTTTCCCAAAGACTTCATTTGTTTGGTGTCCATTCTAATAAAGACAATGTTTCCTCTGGAGCAAAGAATAGGCACACTTATTGCCTCTTTTAATGATCTGGGTTCCCTAAGCTCAAGTTCTATAGCTGCAACACAGACCAAAGGCAGACGCAATATTAATCTCCCCACTCCTATTCCTATCACACCACCCCATCAAGAAAGAGATAGGGGAAATTATCACAAACATGATACTCATGCTGCTTGCTATGTTTTAAGTGAAAGTGCTTAATCAAGTCTTCCAAGTTAATTTGTTAGCTTAGAAGGAACATACAATTTCAGACTCTATAATTCCTAACAGAAAAAGTCAGTGAACTTGAAGAAAAATCATTAGAAAATATCCAATCTGAATAATAGAGGGAAAACAAAGGCAGGAAGTGTGAGATAATTTTAAAAAGTCTAACACTGACCTCAAAAGACTCCTGGAGTAGAAGTACACAAAAATATTTCTATAAATGATAGCTAAAAGTCCCTTGGGGCACCTGGGTGGCTGGTTAAGCCTTTTGCCTTCAGCTCAGGTTATAATCCCAGGGTCCTGGATCGAGTCCTGCATCCCATCGAGCTCTCTGCTCAGCGGAGAGCCTGCTTCCCCCTCGCTCTCTGCCTGCCCCTCCACCTACTTGTGATCTGTCAAATAAAATTTTTTAAAAGTCCCAAATACCTAAATTTACAGATTTGAGACTTCAAACAAAATCCTATCCAGCCACATCATAAAAAGCAGCTGAAAAAACAAAGAGTAAAAATAAAAAACTTAAAGTAGCTAAAAAAGAAAAAAAAAATCACATTCAGGGAAACAATTACAAAGACTGTATTTCTCATGAGAAATTATAGATGACAACAGTGGCACAGTATCTCTATAAGGTTAAAAAAAAAATAGTCAACGTAATTCCTATATCCAGCAAAAATATCTTCCAGGAACAAAGATGGAATAAAGATATTCTCAAATGAAAGAATACTATAGGGCCCTATCATCACTAGGCCAGCTGTTTAAAAAAAAAAATAGTGGGGACCAAAAGACAATCTTAGCCTGAAGATACATGATAAGAGTTAACATAAATTTGGGTCTTCAGGAATACAGTGAGAATCACAAAAAGAATTAACTAACTGGAGAAATATAATAGACCATTTTTCTTCTCTTACATTATTGAAAACATGTATGACTAAGAAACCAATAATTACAACACTGTCTGGTAAGGTTTTCAATGTATGGAGATATATGTGAAAACTAAAAACATAGAGGAAGGTGAGGTAAATAGTTATAAGGATCTACATTTTATTTGTAGAGTATAATTTTAACTCTAATTAGATGATAAATTATTAGGTATGTATCTTATAATCCCTACAGTAACCACATACATATATAAATATATATTAAAATATAGTTAAATATGTTATAAACAAATATATGTAAGTATATAGATATTTATAAGAGGAAGGGAAGATAAAGCAAAAAAATCCAGTAGATAAATTAAAATTAAACACAGACATTAATACAAAAGAAGGAAGAAAAGGGGAAACGGGAAAAACAGAAAACAAATAAAATGATAGATCTAATCCAGTTACACCAATAATTACATTAAACACACCAATTAGAGGGCAGACATAGCTAGATTAGATATAAAGATAGCAATACAGAACAATATGCTGCCTACAAAATACATACTTTAAAGACATAGATAGTTAACAGTAAAAGAATGGAAAAACTATGTCATGCAAACAATCAAAAAAGAGATGGAGTGCTACATAATTATCAGATAAACTTCCAGTAACGAGTATTATCAGCAATGAAGAGAGACATCATATGATAAAAGCATCACCAATTTATGAAGAAATCATAACAATGTTAAGTCTGTGTCTAACAACAGAGCTTCAATATGAAGATGAAACTGAACTAAAAGTAATTAAATAACAAAAATCAACAATTATATTTGGAAACTTCATCACTCTTCTCTCAATAATTGATAGAATAGACAGGTAACGTGATGCCTGGGTGACTCAGCTGGTTAAGCCACTGTCTTAGGCTCAGATCATGATTCCAGGGTCCTGGGATTGAGTCCCACATTGGGCTCCTTGCTCAGCGGGGAGCCTGCTTCTCTCTCTGACTCTGCCTGCCACCCTGCCTGCTTGTGTGTTCTCTCTCTCAATCTGACAAATAAATAAAATCTTTAAAAAAAAAAAAAAAAAAAAAGAATAGACAGGTAGCAAGGCAAGATAGAGCAGACCTGGAAAAACTTTTAACCAACTTGACTTAACATTTATACAACACTTCAAAAATAACATCAGATTATATACATTCATTTCAAAAACATACAAAATATTCACCATAAGAGACCATATTCTGGGCCATGAGACAAATGTTAACACATTTAAAAGTACCAAAATCACAAAACATTTTCTAACCATAATCAAATTTGAGTAGAAATAACAGAGACATATTGAGAAAATCCCCAAATTTTGGAAATTAACACATTTCTAAATAACCCACAGGTCAAACAGAACGTCAGAAGGGAAACCAGAGTGTAGTTTAAATTGAATGAAAACAAACACAGCACTAAAATTCGTGGGATACAGCTAAAGCTGTGCTTACAAAGAAATATATAGCTAATACTCAAAAACAAAACAAAACAAGCAAAAAAAAAAAAAAAAACCCATGAAGTTTCAAATCAATGATTTAAGCCTCCACAAACAAGAGAAAAAAATCAAGCAAAAGTGGATTCTTTGAAAAGATCCCAAGATATTCTCTAGAGAGACTAAAATAAATGAATAAATAAGTAAGCAGAGACATACATTGACAATGCCAGGAGTGAAAAGGCAGGGAAAACACCCACAGACCCCACAAACATGGTCACAGGATAAAAAAGAGTATCATGAAAAACTTTATGCCCATAAACTTCACAACTTAGACTGAATGGGCAAATTACTTGAAAAACCCATACTACAGAAGTTCAACAAGAAATCACCTTGTATCTATTAAAGATAATGAATTTGAAGTTAAAAGTCTTCTAAAAACAAAAGTACGTGCTCAGATGATTTCACTAGTGAGTCCTATCAACCTTTAAAGAAGACAGTAAGACTAATTCCATTCAACCTCTTCCAGTACACAGAAGAGGAATGAACACTCTCCAATTCCCTTAATGAAACCAGTTATTTCCAGTACCAAAATCAAGGATATTACACATAAAAGAAAATACTACACAAATATCTACTGTAACAGACATAGAAGCCTAAACGAAATACTAACAAACTGAATGCAGCAACATATAGAAAGGAAAATAAGTACATTTATGACTGTCATGGGCTTATCCCAGGAAGTCAAGGTTTATTTAGTGTTTCAAATCAAGCAATATAATCCATGTTATCATTAAGAAAACTACACAATCATCTTAATAAACAGAAAAAGAATCTAGTATCTACCAGCCTCCATTCATGAATACAAAATACCAGAAAACTAAGAATAGAACTTCTTTAACCTGTTGGAGGACATCTACAAAAACAAAAACAAAACCCAAACCAAACTAAAACAAAACAAAAAAACCTAAGGGACACCTTGCTGTCTCAGTTGGTAGAACATGGGACACTGAATCTCAGTTTTGAGTTCAAGTCCCATGTTGGGTGAAGAGATTATTTAAAAATAAAACCTTTAAAAATAAAAAGAACTTAACAGATAACATCATATGTAGAGAGAATATTTCCCTCCTAAGTTCATAAAAAGGAAGAAAATGGAACCACTTCTACCACTCCTATCCAATATTATACTGATGGTCTTAGCTACTACATTAAGGCATACAGGAAACAAAGAAATAAAACTCCAAACCACAAACAATAGGATTAAATACATGAAAATCTCACGGACTCTCCAAAAAACCTACTAGAACTAATGAGCGTTTAGTACAGTTGCTGGATACGGGGTCAATATACCACCAACAAACAAATGTAAAAAGAAGCCATAAATATGAACTAACTAAGTATGTGCTAGATTGGTATGCTGAAACACAGATGAAAAAAATCAAGTAAACAAGGAAAAATGGAAAGAAATAGTAAACCTATGGCTTAGGGGCACCTGGGTGGCTCAGTTGTTAGGTCTGTGCCTTTGGCTCAGGTCATGATCTGAGTGGGATCGAACCCTGCATCAGGCTCCCTGCTCTGCGGGATACCTGCTTCTCTCTCTCCCTCTGCACCCCCCCCACCCCGCTTGTGTTTCCTCTCTGGCTGTGTGTCTCCCTCTGTCAAATAAATAAATAAAATCTTTTTTAAAAAAATAGTAAACCTATGACTTAATGGCGCAATACTGTTAATATGTTAATTCCCCACAGACTAATCTATGGACTCATCACAATACCAAATCAAAATATGAGGTGGAAGTTTTGGTAGAATAAGTTGATTCTAAACTTCAATAAATTGATTCTAAACTTACATGGAAAGGCAAAAGAAGTAGAAATGGGAAAGCAATTTTGAGAAGAAAAAAAGTCAATGGACTCCCTACTAATTTCAAGACTCAGTTACAGTAAGACAGCATACAACTGGTAAAGAGTCAGTAGATCAGTGAAACAGAATGGAGTCCAGAAACAGATGTATACACATATATATGCTCAACTGATCTTTAAAAAAGATCAAAATAAATCAAAACCTTTAAAAAGGCTCAAAGACAGCTCATCAAGAAACTTTTCAATTCTAGCATAACTTGCCATAAAGCATATGAGATTCATTGACAATACTGAAAAAATTGAAAAATACAACGAAACAACTTGAAATAACATTTACAGAACATTCCACCCATCCACATCTGACTCTATATAACCTTCTGGAGTGCAAACATAATATTTACCACAAAGACCAGATTTTGATCCATAAAACAAACCTTAACGGGGTGACTATTTTTCAATAATTGGGCTGGAACAACTGGATATCTATATGCAAAAAAACATAACTTGAATGCACATGTAAATTAACTGAATCCTAGGCCTAAATGTAAAAGCTAAAATTAATAAAGCTTCTAGAAGAAAACATAAAACCTTTGTAACCTTGGGTTAGCATTAAGAAAGAATTTTACAAGTGAAATCTAACATACGATCAACAACCAAAGGGTAACTTGCACTTCATCTAGTAACAAACTTTCTGTCTGTAAAGGTGGTATTAACAGCATAAAAAGACAAGCCACAGTTTGGGTAAGCATATCTGCAAAACATACATCTGGCAAAGGATCTGTACTAAGAATACATGAGGAATTCTTAAAACTCAATAAGGAGATCCAACTTTTTAAACAGGCAACAGATGTGAAAGGACATCACCAAAGATGATTTTCAGACAGTGAATATGCACATGAAGACCTCAACATCACTCATCATTACAGAATGTATATTAAAACTATAATGAGTTAACACTACAAACCTGTGAGAGGGCTAAAAATCATTGGTGTGCTGGTAAATGTTGAGAGAGGGAGAGAGAGAGAGAGACCATGTTTTTGAGAGAGAAGACTTCAACGTTATTTATTTAGAGAGAGTGAGACAGTGAGTGAAGGGAGGGGCAGAAGCAGAGAGAATCTTGAAGCCGACTCCCCACTGAGTGCAGAGCCTGACACTGAGCTTGATCCCAAGACCCTGGATATCATGACCTGAGCCAAAATCAATAGTCAGCTGTTTAACTAACTGAGCCACTCAGGCGACCCACCTTCATTTTTAATATAATTCATTTAAATATGTTTGTGGAACTTATTTTTAACAATGGCTATGTTTAATAACCGGTTTCCAAATTCTTGACAGTTTAACAATCACTTCTTACAAGACAATGTAATCCCCCCCTAAAGCTTACCACTACCTAAAATCAAAAATGACACTAACAAGTGCACACAGGATGTCAACTAGTATTCTCATTCATTGCTATGGGAATGTAATAATACATCTGATTTGGAAGAGTCTGGCAGTTTCTTTCTTTGCTTTCTTTCCCTTCCTTCCTTGGATCTTTTATAATTTCATTAGATTTCAAAGATGGAATGGATAGAAACCTGACCAGAGACTAAAACAAATCTAGATGCACAAAAGGTTCCCTGGGGCAAGCTTTCAATATTCAAACGTTCAATAATACATACAAAGTATGACTCTGGATAAGGGTAAAATTTCTGTATTAAAATAACTTTTACGGGGTGCCTAGGTGGCTCAGGTCATGATCTCAGGGTCCTGGGATTGAGTCCTGCATCGGGCTCTCTGCTCAGCAGGGAGCCTGCTTCCTCCTCTCTCTCTCTGCCTGCCTCTCTGCCTACTTGTGATCTGTCTGTCAAATAAATAAATAAATAAAAATCTTTAAAATAACTTTTACGATACCAGGAAATAGAGTGACATGCTTTTGTATTGAAGCATCATACTTTGTATAAAATAAAACCACAGATTAACGATTCTCAGACTTGGACAACAGTGTTCTAATGGATATGTTCTTGAGTTGTATTATCACTACAGCCATTAACTTATGGGACTAAAAGCAAGTGACTTCACCTATTGCAAATCATTCTGGCACAAGTATAGCAGTTTCTTACAAATTCAAACGTACTTACCATACAACCCAACAATCCTACTTCCAAATATTCACCCACAAGAAATGAAAACTGTGTTCATACAAAAACCTGCACAAAAATGTTTATATTGGCTTTACTCATTAATGCTTGAAGCTGGAAACAACAGAACAGTCCTTCAACAACAAACAACTGTGGTACACTTACAATGGAATACTAAATTCAGCAATAAAAAAGTAATGAACTATTGATAACAGGAAACAATAGCTGAGTCTCAGATACTTTAGGCTAAATTAAAGAAGCTAGACTCAGAAAGTTTCACACTGTATGATTCCATCTAACTGAACAGTGGTTGCCAGTGATTAGGAATGGGAAGTGTTAACCATGTGAGAGAATTTTTTTAGGTGATAGAAGTATTTTGTATCTTGATTAAGGTGAATTTTACTAAATTGAGGTTAATTTTGCCCCAAGTAAAAACTACCATCACAGGAGGGGAAAAAACAAAAACAAAAATCAAAAAAACCCAAAACAAAACCAAAAAACACAATTTCATTTCGTAGGAAAGTGGGTACTTGTAAAATTACACTAAAGGCCAATTTTATTCTTTTTAAGAAAAAAGTCTACAGAAAAGTAACTCTATCTCAAGCAACTTCATTTAATAACATTTTTTAGAGGCACAAAAATAGTTCATTCTAAAATCCTCAAATTTAATGGTTTTTAAGGGCAAGCGGTCAACTAGAATGCTACTGCTTCAAAAAATTTTTAGTAATTTTCAGTGCACACCTCCTTTAAACACCTGATCATAAAATATTTCTCTGAAACAGATGTAACTCACATTGGAATTTTCAAAAAAATGAGTACATTTAAAGTTGGAGGCCCACCCAGAGATCAGAAAACAGAATTAAGAAAACAACTTATGCACTATTACTACCTATTGCAAAAGCACAGTACATACTAATTTAGTAGCTCTTCATCAACAGTCCCTTGTCTTACTCAACTTATTCTCTCCTCATAATTTCACCCAAGTTCAGGATATCAAAGATCATTTCTATGCAATTAAGTCTCTCCAGTCTTCCATACCATTTTTGTGCCATGTGCGCATTTCAATTACACATGTGTCACCTGGTATTGCAGGTGTCTGTTCACACAGCTGTTTATTACAGACTCCTTTCCTATACTCCCTAGGGCAGGGACTAGATGTCCACAATCTGATTTAATGTAATGATTCAACAAATTCATGAGATTCCTAAATCAACATTTCTAGCTCATCCAGCATTTCTAACTGCTTGGCGTCCTCCTCATTGGTTTAATATAACCCTCAGTGAAATGAAACTTAAAATTCCTTTGTCTAAGAATCACCTCAAGAGAGGGAGACATAAATGATGTCTTTAGATGTCTAACTTTTTAGCTACTGTTCCATCAATTTCCTTTTCTCCTTTATTATTTGTGCTTTCCTTCTTGAGGTCTTTAACTTCAGGCTTAAAATAGTCTCCAACTCATCAACCTACCAGTAATACCTTCCACTCAAAATCACCTCTCAGACTGCTAGCACGTTTATCTTCCCAGGTGATCATGGTAACAGCCATCAAAATCTTTCATAGATCTCACCAACATACGTAACAAATTCCAAAGCCCTTCACAATCTCACCCATAGTAAACATATAACGCCCCATATTCAGCCACTCACACAACTTTTTATGGTTTCCTAGAAAATGGACTGACCCTCGAGTGAGACTTGCTATTCTCCCACTTTGAAACTACATCACCCCTTCAAGTTCTCTCTTAAATATTACCTCTTCAGTGAGCTTCTCCCAGCCAAGAGATGCATTTACTGTTCATCTACTATGTATCAGAAACACTGAAAGGAATTAGAATCTCCCCAATGTTTCATTGGTACTTCCACTGAAAACAAATGCATTTTCAGACCATATAATCACACCTGTATGAGTTTTCCGTACACCTCTTTCTTCTCCACTAGAGATTTTTTGTCCTCCAAGATTTGCAATAATTCGCTGATATTTGCACTACGATTATCACCTAAATGGTACCGCAGAGAGTAAATACCCAGGTATTTGCTGGAGTCAATGAAGTAAGATGTCTTCTGAGCACAGTAGAGAAAAGATGTCTTCTGAGCACTATAGAATTTTAAGACCATCTAGATACTGAATATGAAATGCTCTATAATCTCTATCATATGACACAACTGACCAAACTGTGGTCCTCATCTTAACTTCAACTGACCCTTGTATTGGAGGTTAGTATGAGAACCAGGTATGAACATCTATGGTCAAGCGATTTTCAACAATGGTGCCAAAACCACTCAAATGGGGAAAGGATAGTTTTTTCAACAAATGGTGCTCGGACAACTGAACTGCCACGTGCAAAAGAGTAAAGGTGGACCCTACTTCATGCCATACACAAAAACTAACTCAAATGATCAAAGACCCAAAAGTAAGAGCCAAATAAAAAAATTCTCTTTAGAACACATACACGTAAATCTTCATGACCTTGGATTTGGCAGGGGATTCTTAAACATGACAATGAAAGCATCAGAAACAAAATTTTAAAAATAATCTGGACCTTGCTAAATGATTTTTAAAATTGTTAAGGGCACCATCAAGAACATGAAAAGAGGGGCACCTGGGTGGCTCAGTGGGTTATGCCGCTGCCTTCGGCTCAGGTCATGATCTCAAGGTCCTGGGATCCAGTCCCGCATCGGGCTTTCTGCTCAGCAGGGAGCCTGCTTCCTCCTCTCTCTCTCTGCCTGCCTCTCTGCCTACTTGTGGTCTCTCTCTGTCAAATAAATAAATAAAATCTTAAAAAAAAAAAAAAAAAAAAAAAAAAAGAACATGAAAAGAAACCCAGAGAATGGGAGAAAATATCTATGAATCATGCATGTAATAAGGAATGTATCTAGAATATATAAAGAATTCTTATAACTCATTAATAAACCACTCACGTAAAAAATAAGCAAAGAATCTGAATAGACACACCTCCAAAGAAGATATACAAATGGCCAAAAAGCATATGAAAGGACGTGCAATATCTTCAGTTATCAAAAAAATGCAATCAAAACCACACTAAGATACCACTTCATATTCGTTATGATGAACAGAACCAAAAAAAGTCATATTAACAGGTGTTGATGAGGGTATGAAGAAACTGGTACCCTTGCACATGGCTGGTAGAAATGTAAAACAGTGTGGCCACTTTTTTGGGAAACCAGTCTGGCTGTTATTCAAATGATTAAATGTAGTACAGTTACTATAGGACCCAGTAGTTCTACTTGTACACAAACTTTTACTGCAGCATTACTCAAAGCAGCCAAAATGTAGAAACAATCCACATGTCCAACAATTGATGAACGGATAAACAAAATGTGGTACAGCCACGCAATGAAATATTATTCCATCCCATTCTATAAAAAGGACTTTGAAAACATTATGCTAAGTGAAAGAAGCCAATCATGAAAAACCACATATTATATGATTTCATTCATACAAAGTCCAGAACAGGGAAGTCCACAGAGACAGAAAGTTAGTTAGTGGTTGTTGAAGGTTGGGACAGAGAGGCTTGGGGAATGGGGATGGGGGTCATAGTTAAAAAGTACGGGGTTTCATTTTGAGATGACGAAAATGTTCTAAAACTAACTGTGGTGATGGGTGCACATATCTGTGACTGTACTAGAAAACCATTAAATTGTACACATTAAATGAATGAATTGCATGGTATGTAGATTATACCTCAATACAGCTGTTTAAGATAGAGAACAAGGCATATAATATAAATTTCCCAACTTTATTTTTGTATTAAAGATTTTATTTGAGAGAGCACGCATGAGAGAGCATGTGCACGCTCTACGAGGTGGGGGGAATGAACAGAGGGAGAGACAGACTCCCTCCTGAGCAGCGTTATCCAGGACCCTGGGATCAAGACCTGAGCCAAAGGAAGACACTTAAGTAACTGAGCCACCCGGACACCCCTTTATTATTTTCTTTAAGGTGTGATCTTACTACTCCATACTGCTCTAGGGCAAGTACCTTTTAAGCTTAGGGCTGTATCATTTAAGGAAAAAGCAGTATTCTTAAACATTAAAGCCTTGCCTCTCAGGTACCAAAAAGAACAAGTTTCACTAGATTCTTTCTCCTTCTCTTTCTCTTCCCAGCCCCCTATGCCAGCTCTGCCTACTTTTTGTTTCATAGTCACAACAATAACAAACACTAAGAGTTTTAAATATGTTTCATTCACTGAATTTGGCTTTATGTGACTGTTCTTAATTATGAAATGAAAGAAGTCTAATACTATATTAAAAATATACACTAAGTTGTACGGTCATTACAAGCCTAACAATGATGACACTGAAAATGTCTATTATCTTATTTCACCTATATGGATTTCAATTGATTTTTTCCCCTCCAAATGTCCTCAAAGGAAAAAGTTTCTACATAAATGTATAATTTTTAAAACTCGGACTTACTTTTTCTTTAATTAAAGACATTAATTTATATGTCTTTCAATTTACAGCTTAGATAATAACTATTCAAAGCAGATGATCTACATCAGAATTATCTGGGGCTTGGGAATTTATTACTGTCTGTGGACCAGAAGCAATGTCATGAGGAGTCTGTTAGAAATGCATAATAACAGACTTTTCCCAGCTCTACAGAATCATAATTTGCACTTTAACAAGATCCCTAGGTAACTTATGTATAAACTCTGAAAAGCACTGATCTAGGGGCATCTGCATTTCAAACAAGAATCCCCTGGTTTCTCCAACACAGGAGGTTTGAGAAGCACTTCTAAAAAATAAAAGTGGAGTTACTGAAAAAGAAAATTCTCTTACAGCACTTTTGGTAAACTAAAAAACAGTGCTATATATCCTTCCTGTAAGAGTTTGGAAAGCAAAAAACATTCTGAATTTATAAATCTCAGTTATACTACCTTAAAGTTAATAACCTGAATGAATCTATAACAAACAGGGTTTAGATGATCTATCAAAATCAAATTTACAACTTCCACTGTGTACTAACCAAGATAAACTGATTCATACTCAAAAGTTCTGCAGACTCTTATTGGGAAAAAAAATAAATAAATAAAGGCAAAGACCCGATTAAAAAGACCCAACCAATTGGGAGGTAGATTATAGTTCCTTTTACTCAACTCCTAAAAGCCTCAATTAAACAGAATGCTTACTGTTCACAGTGTCAAGTTTACTCTAGGTCAATAGTTTGTTTTGATCCTAGCTGGCGGAAAACCTCTGCAGCCCTCAAGGAAATACAGATCTTAGGATCCTGGACAGACACTAACTCTCATTACATTTTAAGATAGTTATACAGTAAGTATAAAGGGCTAAATAGATACTAAACCCAAAAGGTTAATCTGTTACGCAAGACAATTTTTACTAATTGTTAGGAGATGATGTTTTGACAATGAATCCAGCAAATATTTACCAAATGGAAATATTCAGGACTGGAAGGAACACAAAGATGATCAAGGTACTATCCCTAGCCCCAAGAAGCACATAATCTGAGGGGAGGTGGGGTCTGACTGAGAATCTGTATACACAATTTGCAGTGTATGGTCACTGTGGAAAGTGGTTCCCGTAAGTTCCCAGTAAATGATTTTCAAATAAAAGGTCTTTTACTGTAATTTCCAATTGATTCAGTGTCTAGCTGCACAAGCCCCCAAAAATGCATACTAAAAAGCACTTTATAAGGAAATACAGCCCAAGGTAAACAATCTTCTGGGTAATCTGCATACATTTTAATACACATACACGCATAAAACTGGGCTATGAGGTGTGGGCGCCCTCACCAAATGCAAAGCAATTCAAACCCGAAATGCATCTAGGAGGCCAATACAGTTAACAGTGTTTCCTTTGACAAAAACAGGAACACTCAACTTCAGAGACCGCTGACCATGCGAGAAAAGAGGAAAAAGGGAGTGAGGATCTGTTTTTACTTCTCCGAGATAACTTTAACACAGAACAGAACAAAACCAACAAAAAAACCAACAACCAACCAGCACTTTCCTGGACTACACCCTCCCTTCAACTTAATATTTTATAAACACTCATTTTTTTTTTAACACTCTTATTCTTAAAAAGTCTAGGAACTAAAGAAGACAAAACCGGTTAAATGCATTTAACAGTCGAATACTGAGGCACCTCCCTCAAGGGGAACCGGCAGTCCACGAAGGGTCGTAACTGGGAAAAGTGCATCCACACGCTCCCTGGACCGCCAGGGCCACTCAACACTCAGTTCACTGCTCTCTCCTTTCAGGGGCACACCCTCCCTTGGGAAGGGGAAAGCAAGCACCTCTTCGAAGCGGGTGCGGAGGTCGTCGGGAGGGGGGTGAGGTTTACCAGGACTCTGGGCAAGCCCATTTCTGGTCTGGAGAAGAGATGCAAGTGACACGGAGGGAGGCCAGCTAAGCCGGGAAAGGGCGCTGAGATGCTCGGGCCGGTCCCTGCCCCCCCAGAGAGGATCTGGTCAACCCCCGGCCCGCGGGCTGGTCTCCCGAGGAAGCCTAGCCGTCCAGGCCAAGCTCCAGCCCGCTGACAGGTACCTGAGGTGGGACCCGCGTCACAGGTGTCGCCCCGAGCAGGTCCCTGCAAACCCGGGGGGGTGGGGAGGGACAAGTCCCGGCAGGGGAAAGGCACCTAAAGGTGAGACGCGCGGCAGTAGCGGAACGCAGCACCCACGGCGACGCGGTCTCACCTCGAGGGTGGACACAGTGCTGGTGAACAGGTCTTCTCCGTCCTCCAGCTCCTCAAAGTCGGTGGGCTTCGCGTCCCCCAGCGGAGGAGGCTCCCTCTCGGCCGCCATCTTCGCTCGTCCAGACGACTGCGCGAGCGGGGCCTCGCGGACCTGTCACGTGAGCACGCACGGCAGTGCTGGCGCGCCGGCCGCCCTGCTTCCCCCCTCCACCCACGGGCCTGCCTCTCGTGGCCCCGCCCCGGCCTCGTGACGGCGCCCGCCCCGAACGCGCTGCGCTCGGCTCCGCCCCTTTGCCTCTCCTTCCTCGTCTGCGTCTGGGTGGGTTGTCTTTCGCCGCCCACTTGCTGGCGGGACTTGGGTGGAAGGCTTTGGGGCTTTTATTACCCTTTCTTTCGTAGCACGTCGAGGTCAGACGATTTCTCGGTGTTACCAGTTGTAAAACTGGGGATTACCACTTTGCAAATCTGCTTTAGGAAGTGGAAGAGTTTGGGCTTGGATTATGCACACACTGAGGGCAAGACGGAGGATTGGTGAGAAATAGACACCTTTAGGTTGTCCAACAGAACTCTCCGACGTGATGGAAGTGTTCTGTATCAGCAGAGTAACCGCTGGCCAAGTGTAACCACCGACCCCTTCACCTGACTATGAGGAGCTGAGTTTTAAATTTTATTTAATTTAAATCTAGATAGCCGCATGGGGCTAGAGGCTACCTACTGGCCCAGAGCAGCTCTAGATAACAAAAATGCCCTGAATAATTTGTTGTGTGAGGTTTACTCCAGTTTCATCATGAGCCGCAACATACTTTTCCCGCATAAAAGAAGAGAAAGGCTGAGCAAATAACAGGAAAATCAGATGATTGGCAAGAGCGTGATACTTAAATGCCTCCGCCAGTTACTAGTGCTTCATCATGGGAAGATCTCTTGAAGACTTTCAGCTTCAACTTCCCCAACAGCAAAACGGAAGTGTTACTAATTCTCCACTCACACTTCACTGCCCAGGATTATTCTCAGGATCATATGAAAAAATATGTTAAAATATTCTGAAAGCTAAAAAGTGCTATGTTAATGCAAAGTATGCCCAAGGAAAATTAAAAGAGGGCATCACAAATAGCAACCTGAGGTTATAACTTTGCCAAAGGAATAAAAAGCTTCGATGGGATTCTTTACAAATTAAGTACAAATTCTCAGCCCTCACTGGCCTGCGAATTATGTCTAGCTTCTACCGGCTATGCCCAAAACTTACTTAGCATCGCTGGCCTTATTTTTTAAGCTGCATTACAACAGGTTTTTCTACTTGGCTAAGAATTCTTTCGCTCCTACATTTCTAAATTTCCACGATGATTATCAAGAAGCATTAGCCCAAACCATGATTCATTTAAGTAAGTATACCAAGTCTCAAAAATTGCTTGGGTCATCTTACCACCATCATCACTGCTTTACCTAGAACCATTGCTGCGTCCCTTTCTGGAAGAATCATGCTGTTGAGGCATATTCCTTGGCCTGCACCCCACCAGCTTACAGTTAGTCTGGAGTTTGTCACTGATCAGACCCTTCAACCTCTCCTGAAAGCTCACAGCCCAGGGTGAGGTGATGCTTCTCTGCATCCCTACTTTTTGCCTCTGTTTCTGCTTATTGCTTACTACTTTCTGTTTTCTGCTATGGTCATTTCTATACCCAGATTATTTTTTGTACTGCACATCTGAATTACTTGAAATATAGTTCCAGCCACTTGTGACAGAGAAAGTAGCTGTTTTGTAAAAGGAAGGTATATGCAGAACAATCTGCAAAGGCTGAAGGGACTGTAAGACCAAAGAAAAAGGCCGGACAAGTCCAGCTTGACACGAAATGGTTTTTTATTAAGGGGACTTACAGACAGAAGCGTGTCTTCGTGTCTTCGGTGGCAGCAGGACCTGTAGATCTCCGCAGCCCCACCTCCCATAAAACTGCTTTTATAGCCTTAGAGGCAGGGGAATACTTGCTGGGGGACTACCCAGGAGGAGAATGTTTGAAAATAGTCATGTGTCATATTCATATCTCCAAAGCAGATCGGGGACATATGCCCTGAGGGTACACTTAAGGGTGTGGCTAAACAAAAAGAAAGAATGTGTTGGGGGTGGGTGTTGGTAGGGCTGTGCTCACAAAGGCTTCAGGTCACAGAGGGGTCATCATGGCAGATTTATCCAAGATGGCATTAGTCTGGTTCACATAGCAGCTTCAAAAATGTAGTTTAATTGTCCCTTATATAGGACCATGAAAGCTCTATGAGATCATCCAGGGATTATAGCTTTGTTCTGTTGTCCTGTCCTCCCTAGGATGTAATCTCTTCCTCCTGGTCCAAGTTGGCTCCCCACAATCACTTTCCAGCTGGTGGAAGAGGAATAAAAGGGAAATGGAACGCTATCCCCTTCCCTTTAAGGGCCAAGTCCAGAAGTTGTACACACACTTGTGTCCGCATCCTTTGAGCAGCGAGTTAGTTACATGGCTATCCCTAGCCACAGGAGGAAAGGCAGTTGTTACTTCACTTCCTAAAAACTAGAGGTTCTCATACTCTGGAAGAAATGGAAATTTTGGTAGGGAACCAGCAGTCTCTGTTATAAAACATTGGTTCAATCTTCATGGTAGCATAATGGCATTTCCTTCTGGTAACCATTCCTTTCCCACACTCGGCTGGAAGTCTCCTCCAACTCCGAAATGGAGGGCGTGCCCCGGGCTTAAACCCAATAGCACCCACTCCCTTAGTCCTAGGGATTGGTAGGAGGTCAGAATCAGCTGCATTTCCCACAGACTCTCAGCAGCTTTGGTTATCTCTCTTTCCTTATTCAACCTGAATTCCGTGAGCCAGAACTCTAAGAATTATCTATTTTTCTCAGCTGTTTCCCTTCATTGGCTTTTTGGCTCTTCTGTATAATCTTCTCTGAAGTCCCAAATTCAACCACCAGCTTCTCTAGTCTTATATCCATAGTGCTAAGACCATTTGATACATAAACCCAATCTTGACGGGAGGTCCTGAAGTCCATGATCTTTGATCCCAGCTCCACACTGCCTGGATACCATTATTTGTTTCTTTGTCAAATCCTTCAGTGATTCTTCCCAGAAGAGGTTCTAAAACTTTCCTTTCTCTCAAGTGTCCTATCACATTTTCTCCTCATTTTTATCAGATAAATAATTTTAAAAATTATTTATTTATTTAGTTGATGTATTTAAGGGGAGTTAGGGGCAAAGAGAGAGGGAGAGAGAGTCATTAGCAGACTCCACGCTAAGCATGGAGCCCAGTGTGGGGCTCATTCTCACAACCCTGAGATCACAACCCGAGCCAAAAGCAGGAATCAGACATGTAACCCACTGCACCACCCAGGCATCCTGGGGTGTATATTTCTATAACACCTAGTATATTGTACTGTGATCATGGCCTCTTTTCTATCACCCTTAGTAGTCTAGAGGATTATTGCATCTAGGGGCTATATTTGAATTCACTTTGGATCCTGGGTAACCCTGTATTAGTTATCTATCACTGTAAAACAAATTACACCAAACTTAACAACTTAAAAACACAGATGTATATTTTCTCACAATTTCTGTGGGTCAGAAATCCAAGTGCATCTTAGCCGAGTGCCTCTGATTTTGGGTGTCTCACCAGTCTGCGATAAAGGCAACTACCAGAGCTGCGTGCAGTCCCCTCAGCACTCAACTGGAAGAGGATCTCTTTCCAAGCTCCCTTTCCAGGCCTACTTTGGCAGGCCTCAAGTTCTTACTGGCTGTTGCCTGGACATGTGAATTCACCACCACACAAGCCCCTCTATAAGGCCTCCTACACCGGATATCTCAGCATCCTTCCCCAGAGCAACTACTCTAGGACAGAGAGTGGGGAAGCACCAAGAAAGGCAAGGGTGGGCAAGCGAGACAGAAGCCAGAGTCTTTTTATAACCAAATCTCAGAAATGGCATATTCTTGCTTTTGCTGTATTCTATTTATTGTGGGATAAAGGGGAGGGGCAAAACAAGGGTATAAATAACAGGAGGGAGGGGTCTTGGTGGCCATTTTATTTTATTTCATTTTATATTAAAGATTTTATTTATTTATTTGATAGACGGAGATCACAAGTAGGCAGAAAGAGAGAGGGAAGCAGGCCCCCCTCTGAGCAGAGAGCCTGATGTGGGGCTTGATCGCAAAACCCTGGGATCAGGGCCTGAGCTGAAGGCAGAGCCTTCAACCCACTGAACCACCCAAGCACCCCATTGGTGGCCATTTTAGAGGTTGCCATAAACCGCCATAGTGTTTAGTACCCAAAATAGATATCTTCGATGAATAAATGAATGAGCATGTGACTCAAAATAGAGAGCTAAGTGGAAGATATAACATACAGTATGTAAAGCAACTAGTGCAGCAAGAATCCAGACAGTCGGGGCAGCACAACCCTAAAGACCACTTAAGAAGCAAGCAAAGGAAGAGGTGCTATGAAGAAAACAGAAAAGCAGTAGTCTAGGACTGTAGTCTAGAAAGGGTTACAAAGGAAGTAAAAGAACAAAGAGTGTGTGGTTGTATCAAATGCCTTCAGTATATTAATAAGATGTTAACTGAAAAGAGTGAATCATTGCTGAGTACAAAAAAAAAAGGATATAGCAAATTGTGATGGTTAATTGTATGTGTCAACTTGCCCGGACCATGGGTACCCAGATACTCGGTCAAACATTCTTCTGGGTTTTCCCCAGATGTAGTTGGGATGAAATTAACATTTAAATCACTAGACTGTCAGTAAAGCAGATTATCCTGTATAATATGTGTGGGCCTCATCCAATCAGTTGAAGGCTTTAATAGAACAAAGACTGACCTCCCTAAGCAAGAAGGAATTATGCCACCAGACCGTCTTTGAATTTGAACTGCAGCTTTTCCCTGGGTCTCCAGATTGCTGGTCTACCCATTTTATATATATAAATATATATATACACACACACACACACACACACACATATACACATACACACACATGTGTGTGTGTCTTTCTGGACTCACAATTGCATAACTCAATTCCTTAAAATAAATCTCTCTCTGTATATATAGCACATCCTGTTGGTTATGTTTCTTTGGAGAACCCAGACAACTATACAAGGATAGACTATTCTTTCAAGACATATAAATAGAAGGAATGCCAGAATAGGTCAGTAACTTGCTGAAGATACAGGTTTACTTTTTCATACATCTTTGTTTTATTTTAGAGAGATTTATACATGTTTACATATTAGTGAAAGTGAGAGCAGAGCAAGAGGTTCACAATATGGAGAGATACAATCAGAAAAGAAGAGATCTGAAAGTATATGGGTAGGAATGAGATAAACAGCAAGAAGTAGGATTTGCCTTTTAAAAAGAAGGTATACTTCTTCTGAGAACAGAGAAGGGGGGGTCAGAGTTTGTATTTGCTATTCTGCATCACGAACCACTCAAAACTTGGTCAATGAAAACAAAACCATTTATTCTTTTTTTTTTTTTTAAAGATCTTATTTATTTATTTGACAGAGAAAGAGATCACAAGTAGGCAGAGCAGCAGGCGGAGAGAAAGGGGGAAGCAGGCTCCCTGCTGAGCAAAGAGCCCAATGTGGGGCTCGATCCCAGGACCCTGAGATCATGACCTGAGCCAAAGGCAGAGGCTTAATCCACTGAGCCACCCAGGCGCCCCCCATTTATTATTTCTAATGAGTCTGCAGGTCCACAAGCTGGTTTTGCTGGACGAGATTTGGCAAGTCTGATCATAGGGGTTGTTTGTATTATATCTGCGGTCAGCTGAGGGCTTGACAAGGGGCTAACAGCACAAGGCTGGTCCTGACTAGGACCTTTGAGCTCTGCTGTGTGTACTCTCATCGTTCTAGACTGGTCAACTTTTCACGGCTGTGGCAGGCTTCCAAAAAATAGAAGGTGGAGACACACAAGAACTTCTTCAAGCCTTCACAGAAGTCCCATAGCCAAGCCCAGGGTCACAGTGGGAAGGGACTACAGAGTTGCAGGGCAAAGGGTGTGGAAAAGAGAGGCCATTAATTTGGGCCATTGATGCAATCAGTCTACCATAGGGTGGATACATTCATAGACTTATTTGTAAAAGCTACAGGAGCAGGAAATGGAAAAAGTCCACACCCAAAAGCAATATTTTTTCCTCCCTATGGGGAAAGAGAGGTTAATTTCCAAGAGAAAAGAGGTCAGTATCAGCACAGGTGGCACAAGGAAATGGAAGAGTATTTTCAGTAGATCTGTGAAGATTCGGATAGAACATTCACCAGGGACATATAAGGAACTGGCAAACATTACTGGAAGCATAAATGAGGTGGAGACCATATGTTTCTGGTGGCAATAATCCCAACATTTGTGTTATTTTCTCCTGTAGTCTAGCATTGGAGGTGTAGGAGTGGAGCTGGATGGTTGGATTGATTCAAGGCTAGACATTTTTAGAATGAGCTTGGTTGAGGGCTAAGGCAGCTAAGGATTTTGAGGCCTCTCAAAAGAGAGGGGTGTCCTTGGGGCACCTGAGTAGCTCAGTCGTTAAGCATCTGCATTCAGCTCAGACCATGATCCCTAGGTCCTGGGATGGAGTCCCATATCAGGCTCCTTACTCAGTAGGGAGCCTGTTTCTCCCTCTCCCTCTGCCTGCAGCTCCCCCTGCTTGTGCTCTCTCTGTGTGTCAAATAAATAAATTAAATAATTTAAAAAAGAAAGAAGGAAGAACTTTTCCCAAGGGTATTAAAAAAGTGGTAGCATAAAAGTAACATTTAGAACCCAATATGGGCTATGCTTTGGGTGAAAAGTGACCTATTACTCAAGGCAAGGAGGTCAAAGGAATTTTCTGGGAAAGCAATCGATGTTGTGAGAACACTTGTTTGCATGGAAATTGTGGCTGTAGGACAACAGCGCAAAAAGCAAAACGGAAGTCAGATGCGGATGGAAGGGTGTAAAGAGAGGTCAACAGATCAACAAGACTCTGGAGAGACCTTACCCTTGAGCAAAACTTCTAGTGAGTGCGGTGACATAAGCAGCTAGGAACACGTAAGATTCATAATGATCTTCTTTGCAATTATATCAGGAAAAATAATCCTTTGGTTGCTTAACCAAATCATCCTTTGGTTGCTTAACTTTAACAATTGTTCAGTGAAAATATTTAAGCTCCTTACTGAAATGAAGGACTTCACATTTGTTGGAGGAAGGAGGGAAGTTGGCCGGTCAAGCATGGTGTTCTTTCTTACAGATCATAAATGCAAACAAGCTACCATTACTCAAAGTGTCAGTGATCCCTTAACCTGTGACTTGACAAATAGCTATGAAATGGATATATGGTTGTAACCTCCTATGTCTCAGTCCATGAGTGGCATCGGAGTTCTAGAGACTAAACCATTCTCTCAAATCACTTGTATCTCTTGAACACCATAAAGGGTCATAAGCAGGTCCTTACACTGACACGAAATCCCATTATCCCTTCCTCTCCATTTTCTCCCTCATACCAACTGCCCCTGTGCTTCTCTCACTCCACAGTACCCCTGTAAAACCCCTCCCCTTCTGTTTCTGGGTGGTATTTTCCTGTCACTCCCCTGGCCACTGCTGCAGTCACGGTCAACTTTGCAGTCATGAGACGCGTGCAGCCACACTGTATCTTGCACTCAGAAGTGCCCCACTCTAAGCTGAATGCTTTGAGGTCGTTGGCTGCAAATTCTTAGCAATTTTGAGCAAGGGGTCCTGTATGTCCATTTTATAATGGATCTTGCAAATGTTATAGCCAGTTCTGATTCCAGTCTGCCAGTTAGTACAGCATCAGAAAACGCCGTGGGATTGGGTATCTACTGTCCCAGGGCAGAGGGAGACAAGCTTGTGTTCCACTCTCAATGCTTTTCCTAAGAGGATTGATTCAGTGGCTTTGGTGGCTTTACCCTGGGCTCTCAACTTTCTCCTTCTGGCAGAAGCGAAGTGAATCCAGTAGACACTTCAATACTGATAATTCTTGTCCCATCAATACATTCTTTGGAGGACACAGTCAAGTTCAGAGATGCATGTTTATAAGGTTAGCCTTCCAAGGACTGGTGCAGGTGAAGAAAGACTTAAGGCAATTTCTTGGAAAAGTAATATTGAGAACAGAAAAATAAGAGAATATTTTGATATTTTGAAGAGGTATATTTATGAATACAGAAAATGGGGATGGAAACGATTAAAGATGAAGGAAAGACCCAGGGAAACAAGATGGAGGTCAGGTAAGGAAATTGGGCTGAAATGAAAACAAAACAAAACGAAAACCCAGTTACCGCAACTTCTTCTTCTTCTTTAAAAAAAAAATTTTTTTTTCTCCAATTCTTGTCATAAAACCTATCTCCTACATCAGAGACTTCCCTGTTTCAGGGAAAGATCATGTCTTTTTGTCCTTCATGGCCCTTGATATGGTACCTTACACATCATCCTCTCTCAATATTTGCTGTTTAATTGAAAATAAATCTAAAAAAGAAACAGAGCCAATTCTTTCAGATCAAAGAAAGCAAACTGTCAGCTTTTAGGCCTGACACAGATGGGTTTTATTTGGACTACACTGGTTTTGTTTTTTTTTTTTTTTTTTTTTTTTACATTTTAAGGTACTGGTAATATTTTAAAATCAGGAATTTCACATAAAAATCCAGATTTCTGACTTCTCTTAAAAAAAAAAACAAAAACCTGAAAGATCTGGCTATGTATGGCCCAGATCTCTATGGGTATATGCTCTCCAGCTCTCTGAAGTTCCCAGTTCACCCTGTTGTCCTCCCAGAATGAAGGCATTCCCACGGGCCCAGTACCTCTTTCCCCTTAACCAGGTGGCTTGATCCTACAAATCCAGGCCTGCCCCATTGTTCCTTAGTGGTAAGCATCAGGTTTCAGGGGGCATCACGGCAACCCAGGATAAAGAAAAACCTTCTTCCTTCCTTAGAGCCAGGAGTGGCCATGTGACTAAATTCTTGTCATCTTATTTGATGCCGAATTATGTAATGTCAACGGAGCTTTTTTTTTTTTTTTTAAGATTTTATTTATTTATTTGACAAAGAGAGATCACAAGTAGGCAGAGAGGCAGGCAGAGAGAGAGGAGGAAGCAGGCTCCCTGCTGAGCAGAGAGCCCGATGCGAGGCTCGATCCCAGGACCCTGAGATCATGACCTGAGCCGAAGGCAGAGGTTTAACCCACTGAGCCACCCAGGCACCCCTGTCAACAGAGTTTTATGCACAACTTCTGGGAAATGTCTTTAAAAGGATGAGATATGCCCTTCCCCGACTATGTCCTTCTGCAGGCTGGAATTCAAACGTAATTGCTGGCACCCTGACAGACATCCTGGACCATGAAGAAAACTTGGGACGGGGATAGCAATGCAGTAGAGGGGGCATGGGTCCCAGACTCTGAGAATCTGCCCTGCCAGCTGGGACATGCCTGCCTCCCAGCTTTTACATCAGACAGAAACAAACCTCTATCTTATTGTGGGGGGATTTCTGTTACCTAGAGCCAAACTGAATCTTAAATAATACAACTATAAATTATCTCTGATAAGCAGGAGTTTTCTACAGTTCTACTCTTATGAAAAGTTAAATACCCTGAAAACCCACAGTCTTGGGAAAGAAGGACGTATATAGCCGAGCCTGATCATTTCAGAATGGTGGGTGTACATTTCATGAATACAAATTGACAGGTCCATCTGCTAAAACTACATTGCGGTGGTAAAGCTTGGAGGCTTTGCAGTTTCTGATTCTTCTTTTCCTTCAACTTCCTCATCTGTAAGACGAAGGTAATAAAAAAGATTAGATGAGAGGAATGCACATAACCAAAGCAGTTTCATTCCTTAAATTCTAGGCAGATGAAGCAGCATGGTGGCCCAGAGCTGGTAAGGCATATGGAACTAAAGAGAGGCACTTTTTATTTTCTGCTTACTCTGCTCTTCCCACATTAAGAAGTATTACAAAGGGTGGGAGGGAGAGTGCAAAATTTTCACCAGCCCATGAAAGAGCTATGTTGTTAACTCCAGCCAGCATATACACGATATCTTGAAAGTTAAGACTGATGAGGGAATCTCAAAGCCTACCATTTTTATATCACACTTATATCATCCCTAAAAGCAGTACATCTGACACTGACATTTGAATCGGAATTATATTTTCTTTCAAAGCATCATTATTAGATGACTAACTTCTCCAAAGAGCCCCGAGTTTACTGAGAAACTTAATTCCCCCTGTTGGAGTGAGCTCCTGGTCAGAATCCCTCCCACGAAAAAGAAACATTTTACATAGAGAACATAGACATTTGTTCTTCTGTTATAGAACAATTTCCATACATTTGTGTAACACCTTTTTGTGGGGGAGACCAATGTGCCAGCAAATAAGAATCAGAAGAAATTCCATATATTTGGTAGTTTTCTATAACATCTAAAATTTTTCTTTATGCCAGTATCTACCCCTTTCTAAGAGAATCTCTAGTGAAGTCTAAAACCTTAAAAATATCTTTAGTTGAAAGTAAATATAGGGCTTAGAAAAAGTAAAGAAGATGGTGTTATTTTAAGGAAGTCATTTAAAAATGGTTTTATCTTGGCAAACAGAGCGTAAATGGAAAATATTTGCATAGACAGAAAAAGAATATTATACATACAGTCAATATGTTATTTACAGAGCTAGATTGTGACATTGTTGTTCATTACTCAGTTGCCATAATGAGAACGTCTTGTTTTCCAGTGCTTTTATATTAAAGTTATCATTTTACCAATGAAGAAAGCAGGCTTCATGTATAATTCCCTGTTCACATATCATTCCCCTGCCCTCCACATTTAAAGGAATATTCTAATTAAATAAACAACCTAAGCCTGCTTTATATTTAATAATGATATGATGTTCCATGAAAAAAGTATACAAAACGGCCCTAAAAATCTGAGAAACAATTGGTAGAGACTATACTAACAATTTTTTTCTCACAATTTTTTAAAGTCCATGAAGATGTGACTGTGGAGACGTTCTCTTGTGACAGTTGTCTATTTGTGTGGGGCTAAGGTCCTCCAGGTAAATAGCAATTATTATTATTATTATTATTTATTTTTTTTTTTTAGAGAGAGTGTGCACGAACAGAAGTGAGGAGAGGCGGAGGGAGAGGGAGAGAGAATCTTGAGCAGACTGCATGCTGAGCTCAGGGGCCAATTCAGAGCTTGATCTCACCACTCTGAGATCATGACCTGAACTGCAACTGAGAGTCAGGCACCTACCAGACAGAGCCTCCCAGTTGCCCTGGTAAATAGCAATTATAATGAGCCTTTCAGTCTTTGACACCAGACTCTCAAAGTATTTAAAGCCTTTAGATATAAAACAGTCTGATAAAACTAGATTAAATATAGCAATTTAAGTTTGGCTACCAGTGATCTTTTTTTTTTTTTTTAAGATTTTATGTATTTATTTGACAGAGAGAAATCACAAGTAGATGGAGAGACAGGCAGAGAGAGAGAGACGGAAGCAGGCTCCCCGCTGAGCAGAGAGAGGCATTCCTGCCCCTGTCAGTAAGAGGACTACCCACGTCCAGCCAGCCCACTGGGAGGAAGGACCCAATGACCATCCCTCTCGGAGAGCATAATGCATTAGAGCTCACACCCAGTTCATGCTGTTGGTGTTGCAGCCACCACTAGTTCGTGTTGACCTTGTATGTTGGGGAAAAGGTCAAACTCAATTTTCCTGAAGAGTTGTTGACTCCATGAATGTCTTCACCCACCCGTGTCCTCCACCTGCCTATGGTGACTGGAGAAATTAACCCTCAGCTGCATTTTGGCTGAACGATCCTTTCCTTTCTCCCTCACTTGGTCATGAGAGCATGGGAGATGACAATCATTTTGTTTATGCTTGTTTCACTCTCTGTGGGACTATGTCTTTGTGCAAAAGTCAACTTATGGACAATTGTGATTCTCAAGCTTGAGTGTGCACCAGAGTCTCCTGGAGGGCTTGACCAAACAGATTTCTGGGCTCTATGCCCAGGCTTTCTGATTCAAATGGTCTCAGGTGGGGCCAAGAATATGCTTTTCTAAAAACACCTCCATAATATTGATGCGTTTGTTTAGAATAGCACATTTTGAGAACCACTGCTCTAGAAGAAAAAAGCCCATTTTGGCTGTACTTTTGGAACTAGAAAGTTACGTCTTTAATCAGCTGATAAGTAGTTTTATGCCTTTGAGGTCTTTGGATATTTAAGTCTCATTCTGTTTGCTGTCATACTTTACATCAAATGGATTCCTTTGTGTTTTTCAAACAAGTGCTCTTTGATCATGTTCAAAGCCTCAGGCTTTGGATACACACCTGGGTTTCTGTGTACTGGGAGCAAGAGCCCCTCTCAATGATCTGTCTCTCTTCATTGGCTTCCCATTTGGTTGTTGGCCAATAGAGTGTAAACTGAAATTTCTATAGTCATTTTCTACTTTATTTGTTTATAAAGACTTATTTATTTATTTTAGAGAGAGAGAGAGAACAGTAAGAGGGAGAGAGAGAGAAAAATCCTCAAGCAGACTTCCCACTGAGTGTGGAGCCTGACACGGGGAGCCACCTGGGGATCCATATGGGGCTCCATTCCAGGACCCTGAGATCATGACCTGAGCTGAAATCAAGAGTCGGGCACTTCATCAACTGAGCCACACAGGTGCCTCACCACTTTATACTTTAAATAATGAAGGCCAGAGCATTGCCTCCACAGAAAGATAAGGTTAAAAAGGAAGAAAGAAGAGAAGGAAGAAGGAGGGGATGGAAGAAAGGAAGGAAAGAAAGAGGAGTGAAGGAAGAAGGAGGAGGAAGAAGGAAGGAAGGAGGGAGAGGGAGGAAAGGAAGAAAGAAAACTAATGCTATTTAAAAACATGCTCTTAAAATGATGCATTTAGAGAACCGCCTATATCGACTTAATAATAATTAAAATAATATATATTATTTTATAATATATTATCGGAAATACTATATAATTATATATAATAATATATGTTATAATATGTATTATATATAACAGTTATAATAATAATTATAAAAACATCCAGTACATTTTAAATAATATTAAATAATATATAATATATACAATGTATACAATATACAATAATATGCTCTATATTAATATACATTATAACATACATATAAATTTCATATAATATATATTTAAAATATAATATAATCATATAAAATTATATATTATAAATAATAATATATAAATTAAAATGACTAAAATAATAAAATACTAACACTCCCCCCCGATTGTGTTCCCTCTCTCACTGTATCTCTGTCAAGTAAATAAATCTTTTAAAAAATAATTAAAATAATAATAATAATTTTTTGTTCAGATTGTATTTATCTGTTTGTCAGAGAAAGAGAGAGCGAGTGAGGACGCAAACAGGAGGAGTAGCAGAGAGAGGCAGAGGGAGAAGCAGGCTCCCCACTGGGCAGGGAGCCCATTGCGGAGCTTGAACCAGGACGCTGGGATCGTGACCCAAGCTAACGACAGACGCCCAACTGACTGAGCCACCCCGACATCCATATAACAACTGGTTTTTACTGACTGCTTACTTGTGCCGGCTAACTACTAATTATTTTACATGTTATACTGCTAATCTTCACAAAAATCCTGTGAAGTTAAGCACTATGAACTACTCTTTTCTCTGATGTAAATGTTTTTCGTGATGTTGAATCATATATAGAACGAGTATTTAATGGAAAAATTTTACTGTGTTAAATCAATGGGCAGGGAGCGTTTACATTCCATAGAAGCTGGGTACCTGAACAATAACGCTCAATGAACAGCTTATTTTCCCTGATCGTCTTTTTCCTATTCCTGCACGTGTGCTTCTGCTTTGAATGTATTTTGTTTCTTTCCTACCTTGCTAAAATTGGGTCCCCTCTTCTAGTCCAGCTCAAAAGACACCTCCTCCATGTTTTCTGTTCTTACCTCATCTTCTTTTGTTTTTTAAAGACTTTATTTATTTGAGAGAGAGAGTGCATGTGGTGGGGGGGAAGAGAGAGAATATCCAGCCGACTCTCTGGTGAGTGTGGAGCCCAAGGTGGAGGGGTTCGACCTCATGACCCTGAGATTATGACCTGAGCCAAAAACCAGGAGTCAGCCCTTTAACCCACTGAGACTCTCAGGCGTCCCACCTCATCTTTTGAACAATCTCTTTATAATGAAAAGATGAATGTGTTTGGAGAGTGGATAGCAGGGCATCATTCTCATTTCTGCTACATATTAGCCATGGGACTTTGGGCAATTAATGCCTCTGTTTCTCTGCTTGGAAAAAATGGGACCAAGAATGCACTCGTAAACTGAGCTGTTTTTATCTTATGGATCTTATGGATTAATAATTAAATGAGGTTCCTTTGAAACTCTTCTAGAAAGTTCAGAGATTAATTGGCAGTTTCCATCTAGAAAATGTACTTGGATCCTAAGGATGTCTTCCCTGTACTACTCATTTCCCAATGTACCTTTTCCCTGAGATGTATATGAAAATAATAACTTTAAAACTTAATTTACAAACATAACTAAACTCTGTGCATACAAATTGGAAAATACAGCCCCCCCCCACAACATACACACTCACCCACAGAGGAATATCTTTCCAATCAATGGTGTTTAGAAAAATTGAGCAGCTACATGCAAAAGAATGAAACTGGACTAGTATATTACACCATGCACAAAAATACATTCAAAATGGATAAAGACTTGAATATAAGACCTAGAACTATAAAATTCCTAGAGGAAAACAAAGGCAGAAAGCTCTTTGACATTGGTCTCAACAATATTTTTGGGACCAGTATCCTCCAGCAAGGGCAACAGAAGCTAAAGTAAACAATTGGGGCTACAACAAGATAAAAAGCTTTCTGCACAGGGAAGGAAACCATAACAAAATGAAGAGCCAACCTACTGAATGTGAGAATATGTTTGTATATCATACACCCAGTAAGCAGTTAATAGCCAAAATATATAAAGAACTTTCACAACATTGGTGGGAATGTACACTGTTGCAGTCACTATGGAAAACAGGGTGATGATTCCTCAAAAAATTAGAAACAGAAATACCATACAATCCAGTAATGTCACTTCTGGGTATTTCTCCAAAGAAAATGAAAACATCAGTTCGAAGGGACATGTGCATATGCTCATTCTAGCTTTTACTCACAAAAGCCAGGATATGGAAGCAAATTTAAGAGTCAATAGATGAATGGATAAAGAAGATTTTGTGTTGAGATACACACACACACACACAGGTGTATTTCCCAGCCACAAAAAAAGATGAGATCTTGCCAGTTGTGAAAACATGGATGGACCAACAGGGTATTATGCCAAGTGAAAAGAGTCAGACATAGAAAGACAAATACCATCTGATTTCACTTATATGCAGAACCTAAAAAATAAAACAAGTGAACAAACAAAACAAAATAAAAACAGATATAGGAAACAAATTGTCAGTTACAAGAGTGGGGAGGTGGGAGAGGGCAGATGAAGGGGATTAAGAGGTATAAATTGTCAGTTATAGAATAAATAAGTCATGGAGATGTAATGTACAACGTACAGAATATAGTCAATAATATTATCATAATTGTATGGTGACAGATGCTACCTAGGCTTATCACAGGGATCATTTTGTAATGTATAAAATTACTAAATCACTATGACATACACCTGAAACTAATAGCATATCATATGTGAATTTTACTCCAGTAAATTCGTGTAAAGTCCTACTGAGTGGACCCTTTTTACTCAGGTAAGTTCTTGTATGAGAATTACCACTTCTCTGTCCTACTTCTAACTCCATCCTACTGGTTGCTCCAAGAACCCTGACATTTATAGGTTGCTCCATCCCTCTCCAATTAACAGAGCTTACTAGGCATTAGACTTCTCCCTGCTCATAGAGATTCTGAAAAATTGCTTGAGTTCCTACTCTGTAGAGTTTAGAAGCCATGGGCCCAGTGGCTGTGCTATTCTTGGCTGTCAGTCATGTTGTCAGGCCTTTTAATTACTTCCAGGGAGATGGCAGGAGGATTGCTTGACCTCCTTGTGTCTGGGTCTCTAGGCTTCATGTTCATCCTTGCCTGCTCTGCCAAGGAGAAAGTTACCTTTAACCCTTGCTAGCCAGCTTTCTGTGATATTTTTGCCAGCCATTTCCTGGGGAATGGGTTCTGATCTACCTCTTCCACATAGTGTATTTTTTCCTTTGACTTCCCCGGCTCTGTGCGACTACCCAGCATCCCCATTGCAAACCCCAAAGATGCACCTCTTATCTGATCTTACATCACATCCTCTGCTCCCTACCCTACCATTATCTTCCTGATTACCTACTGCCTCGAGATCTCTCCAACCACTCCCAAACTACAAAGACATTTTGATAAATGGATCATTAGGGTGTGTCTAAAGTGCCCACCCAACACCCATGGGGAAAATTCGAAAGTACAAAAAAGAGCAAAAATAGGAGTGCCTGGTAGGCTCAGTCAGTAGCATATATGATTCTTGATCTTGGGGTTGGAAATTGGAGCCCCGTAGTGGGGGTAGAGATTACTCAAAAAAAAAAAAAAAAAAAAAAAGAGCAAAAGCATGAGACATATCAGATCAGTGAAGTTCATACAATCAGCAAAAGCCATTGGGTGGTTATGATCAGTTTTTGACAAGAGAATCTATTCAGAAGTATAGAGAACAGTGCAGTAATGTATGAAACACAGTGTTCTCCAGTTGCATCAGAGATGAAGATTAAAATGTTTTCATTAATGCAAAATTTAGTCTATTCAAGTTAATGTTTAAATGACAAAGGGAAATTTCCAGCTGAGTGAGGAAAGTCTACAGTAATAAAATGTACTCACCTTCTGTTTCTATAACATCCTGTGTTCTAGATGAATTCTTTCTGTAGATAACAACTACATTGCTTGATTATTTGACTTTGCAACTACTAGTTCTCAAGTGTAAACATGTGAGATAAACAGTCACATGGTTAAAAGATCCCAACAATAAAATTGCCTGATGCCATTAGTTCATCAGGTGTTACAATAAAAAATAAACATCAGCTAACAGATATGGATGTAAAGGTAGAACCAGTTTCCATGTTTATATATGCCAGTCCCTAACTAAAAAGGCTTATTTATTTCCAAACAAAAGGTTCATTTTTGACATGTGAAAATGAGGAAAGTGTTACAATAAATCATTACATTTACATGTAAATAATTTAAAATTATTTAGATGTCATTTTCTAAATATAGAAGACTACTATGTATAGTGGGAACTTGGGATAAGCCAAAATATACACTCTGGTTCTTGACCTCAAGAAATTTACAGGGGCACCCAGCTGGCTCATTGGGAAGACCCATGACCTTAAATTAAGCTCATGAGTTTGAGCTCCATGTTGGATGTAGAGACAATAAAAAAAAAAAAAGGTAATTAAATTTGTTTTTATTTATTTAAATATTAAAAAAATTTTTTTTTATTTATTTGACAGAGAGACATCACAAGTAGGCAGAGAAGCAGGCAGAGAGAGAGAGGAGGAAGCAGGCTCCCTGCTGAGCAGAGAGCCCGATGCAGGACTCGATCCCAGGACCCTGAGATCATGACCTGAGCCGAAGGCAGCGGCTTAACACACTGAGCCATCCGGGTGCCCTAAATTTGTTTTTTAAAAAAAGAAATTCACAAAGTGAAATTTGCAACATGTGGAGACTTAAACATTTAGAAATGCTAGGAAGTCAGCTTACTGAGATTGTTCAGGGAGGGCTTGTTTAGGGAGGTTTGGGGCGAAGAAATGATAGTGAGGGGTGTCAGGGAATAGTCAGCAAAGGCTCTAAGTGTGACAGAGGGCAATATTGGACATAAACTCTCATGTAAGCACTAAGAGGTACTCAATAAGCATGCAAAAGTAAGTTAATATGTATTCATCTGAGAGTCATAAGACCCAGGGGTTTATACCTAGGTGAGAATGGGAATTTTGAAAGAGCCCAAAGGTCAACTTGCAAGACCAAAGAAGGAGCAGGGCCTTTCTGTGGAATTTTCTAGTACCCAGAAAGTATGTTCTGTCTCTAGCAATGTTACTATTTAAGTAAGTCCTGTAACCAATGAGATGTTAGAAGTAGAAGTGACTGATAAGATTATTCAATTAGAATTTTATAATGGTTATGTTGATGGCATAATTTTGGAGTTAAAAAAAAAAGGAAGTACAAATTTTACTCCTTGGCCATTATCTCACACCATCTCTAGTGGGAAAAAGGAATGGACAAAAGGCAAATAGAGGCCTAAACCAACAATACATAACGATGCGTGCTTCTGAGTGGTCCCTCTTGTTGGGGAATGTCCGCAGAAAGCATAGCAAATTCTTCCTGGATGTTCTCCAGAAAGGGACACCAGACAATTTCCACTTACTGCTTACTGTGTACCCTTCCCAGGTGGAACTGGGAGTTTGACTCTAACTCACGTTTCTGCTGTTCCTCAAGATCAAGAAGAAGATGTTGGAAATATGCACCCCAGTTCTTTATCTTAATATTTGGCAACCCTCCCCTCCCCTTCTCACTCTTTCAGTGTCAGCGTCAGGGAGAAGGATCTCATGTGTGAATAACTTGCAATTTTCTTCACCTTGTCCTTGTCAGATAAAAATCTGACCTCCTAAGTTGGCAAGGTCAGTACGTACCTCCAGCATCATCTGGGAAGGGGAGGACAATAAGCGTAAGGCATCCAGATATTTGCCAATCTCAGCACTGCAGTGACACACCTCATTTCAACTGGTCACATGCCACTGGTCAGAACCAGCCACACAGTCCCACTTCAGTTCAAGGAGCCTTGGAAATGAAGTGCTTGGAGAAATGAAACCCCCCAAATCCATCCTCTCACATTCTGGGAGCATCCTGGGGAACCTCTCCTCAAAATACCACTAAGTTGTAGGCAAAACTGGATATCATGCAAATTTTATTTGGCTCACGTGATACTGGCCAAGACAATATTGAAACTTTCCCAGTTAGTGGTCAATATTTAAAAACAGGGATTTTGGGGTGCCTGGGTGGCTCAGTGGGTTAAAGACTCTGCCTCTGGATCAGGTCATGATCCCAGGGTCCTGGAATGGAGCCCTGCATCAGGCTCTCTGCTCAGCAGGGACCCTGCCTCCCCCTCTCTGCCTGTCTCTCTGCCTGCTTGTGATCTCTGTCTGTCAAATGAATAAATAAAATCTTAAAAAAAAAAACCAACACAGGGATTTTTTATATTTGAAAAAAATCCACATTTTGGGTTTCTCTTTAAAAAGTCAGATTACCTGGCAGTGTTAGGCCTGTGTTTCTGTGTGGTACCAACCAGCTAGCTCTGGATGCTGTCTGCTTTCCCCTGTGCCTCAATCTCACGTAACTACCCTAGGTGGTCCATCCAGCTAGATTCACTGCTTTGGGTTACCTGCCGGCATTTGAATCTGTGATTCTGGAGCACAAAACCCAAATGATGACCTCTTTTGGCTGGACATGGAAAAAAGCTTATTGTTTAGCCATACCTATTAGTTTGTTAGCACTGCCATAATGAAGTTCCACAGACTGGGTAACTCAAACAACAGAGATTTATTGTCTCAGTTCCAGAAGCTTAAAAGTCTCCATCAAGGTATGGGCAGGACTGGTTCTTTCTGAGGGCTGGGAGGGAAAATCTGTTCCAGGCCTTTCTCCCTGGCTTGTAGATGGCCATCTCCATGTTCATGTGGCATTCTCTGAGGGTGTGTGTCCTTGTACCCAACTATTCCCTTATTGTAAGAAAACCAGGCATACTGAATTAGGCCCTAGCTTAATGAACTTGCTTTAACCTTTGTAAAGACCCTATCACCAAATAAGGTCACATTCTAAGGAACTGGGAGTTAGGACTTCAGCATATGGATCTTGAGGGCACACAATTCAATTTTAATACCATATTTACACATTTACCTTCAAATGCACAATTACATAAAGATATGGAAAAAAAACCAAATCCTAAAAATGTGCTCAGGTAGAAAGCTGCTCATCCTACCATAGTGTTGCAAAAAAAAGCGGGGGAAGGGGGGCGTAGGGATTTTTCACAGGATCGTTGAGATGCAATATCAAAAGGGAATTCCTTTCTATGTAAGGAATGCCACGTTCTAGATTTTCACCCTTTAGCTGAAATGGTCTATACAGAGGCACAGAAGAATCTCTCTGTTCCATGGGGAAAGGCTTTTTTGTATGAGAAGAGTTGAGAAGATGTTGTGCTCCTTGGCAAAAGAAGAGAGCAAACTTATTGTGACAGCTCTGCTCAATCTTGCATGAACTTTTCTTCTCTCTTGGACAGAAAAACATGTTCCTCTTCATGTCATTGTCTACCCACATCTCCTATCTCCAAAGTGGATGTGAAGCAACACTTTCAGTGGGCTGTAAAGTCTGTCAGTAACTGGAATCCCCCCACAGAGCAAGGTACAAAATGGCGCCAAAGTTGAAGTTGTGGTAAGTTAAACTGTTCACTGAAGTTAAGTGGAACAGTTTCTAACTGCCACTAACATGTTTTCAGCTACTCTTACAGAAGTGTTCAGTGACTTCTCCTTCTGGGTCAGGAGAACTTGCCAGGCAGAGGCAGGACAGGCCATGGTGGTTTGACCAAAAGCGCTTTCAGCGGCCAGGGCACAATGTCATGAAGCGCTACATACCCTTCCTCTTATGCATCCCTTCACTCACAACACATCCGGGCAAAGGTGAAACTAGAAGGAAGTAGAGTAACACCAGTTCTCAAAACTGTCTATATATACTTGAGGGCTCAAAGAGCCAAACCCTAATGGCCTGATTTAGATACAGAGGGCTAATCAGCATTGAAAGTGAGAAAGAAGGCCCAATTTTTGCATCTTTGTTATGGTGGGTAGCCGCTTTAAAGAGATCAGTTATTTGGGGACTCATAATCATATTCCCATATAAAACACTATTTTTAAATCTTAAGTTGAATCAGAAGTTATGAGGATAAACAACAACCCTCACGGAAAAATTAGCAGAATGTTCTGCTTACTTAGACCAAAATTCAAAAATCCTTGGAGATTCTGAGACAAATCAAGAACACTTGGTGTCAGAGCAGTCAAATGATTCATTTCCTCCCTCATGACATGAGAGGCCGATACCTTCTTTCATGAGGGTTGGTCCGAAAAAGAGGATCTGGGAAGCCTTCTCTGGCTGCTGAGGTGCTGAGTAGCTGAATGCAATGGAGAATTCTGTAACTCAGCAAAATGAGATACTTTATGACTTGGTCTTCTTAGGAACAATGTAGGAAAGGACCCATCTTTTTTTCTCCTGAGTAGAACTTTCTTTAAAAAGCATGTGGCTACATCCTCCTTTGACCCAAGCCTCTGCTGCCAGGACCTTCCTAGCCTCTGTTCTTCTACAGTCCCCCTTTCCTTTAATAGCCAAACAACATGGCCCAAGCCCCTAGTTCTGGGAAGCCCAGAAGCCCCCCTGTGGGAGAAGCTTCTGGGGCACTTCTGCATCTGCTCCCACTGCTGTCTGTGCCCATACAGCCTCCTGGTTCCTTACATCACTCTTGGTTATCCTACTCATCCTGCTTCTGGGCTTCAAATGTAAGACTATCAGACCTCTGCAGGTAGGCAAGAGAGAGTAATTATAGCTCAGGATATTAGCCATTCCTGTCCTAAAAGTCCTCAGCTACCTTCATCATATAAACACTCTTGTATAGCATTCCTTCCAGCCTCTGCCTGCTACCATAATGCTTGGGCCCCCTCTCTCTTCTAGGTTATCCCAAACCTCCCACTTTGGCTGCCACTAAGTCTCCAACCGCCAATCTTCTTGTTATAGTACCCATAAAAGTGGACTTAGCTCGTTACTCATGGTGAGGAAAAGAGTTGTTTTGGGTATCTCTGGTTCTAGACTTCAAACCCTGGCCAAAGCCTCTTGTTGGGATGCAACTTAATCTGGACGAAAAAATATATTCTCAAATTTGCTCTCGAAAGCAAATCCTAAAGTATGTTTATTTGCATAACAAAGTTTCTTTAGTGGTAGGTGTATTTTTACCTCTGGGAAGATTTGGAATTAAATGTAGAAACAGTGAAGTAGATAATTCATATTATTAAAATTTTTATTACAGAATACTTTTAATTAACTAATTAATTAAAGATTATTTATTTATTTAGAGAGCATGAGTGGGAGGCAGGGTAGAGGGAGAGAGAGAATCTTAAGCAGATTTCCCACTGAGCATATAGCCTGATGCAGGGCTCAATTTCATGACCCTGAGATCATGATCTGAGCTAAAATCAAGAGTGGGACACTAACTATGGGCCAGGCCCTGTGCTGATGTGTTCATGTTTATCATTTCCATGTTTTTCTTAAAATCGTGATGGCGTGTGATTTCTCTGAGAGCTCTCTTTCTCAGAATCTCCTTCTCTGGATTGTTCCAAGGTAGAGATGGACAAAGAAGAGCCTCATGGGAAATTTTCGGATACGGTGATGGGCGCACGAAGGTCCTAGCATGTCCTCATTGTCCTCCAGGACATGTTCCTGCTGCCCAGGTGTGGCCCCAGGCTTGCCCCATGATGTGTAACTGTGGACTAATAGCCCATGTCTCAGCTGGGAGAATATTTTCCCTTCTGGCATGGCCTCACTCACCAATCACATTCCCCAAAGGTAGGGGGTGGGGATCCAGTGTAGTCTGGATTACTCACCTGCCTGTGAGCACCTAGATGGTTCCACGAAGCGCACTGTGCATTGGGAAATGGGGGACTTCTTGAAAAGAAAAGCAGACTTTGGGTAGGGCGAATGAGAGGGGTTCCAGCCTTCCAAACTTCCCTGCCAGGGCTTCGGACGCGTGGCTGATACTTCCTGCACTGTTCTGCCCAGCTACCTTCTAACTGCAGATGCGTGAGCAATTCTGAGCGAGAGGAGAAGCAGAAGTGCCTCACTGACCCTAGTTAGGCCAAAGAATTCTGTCCAAACTGTTAAATTTTGGAGTGGTCTGGAGCAACGGAGAAGAGAAACAAGTGAGTGCAATAGTGGTTGGCTTCTGGATACGAGGTCCTCCTGCGCCCCACCCTTGCGCACCTGCTTCTCAGACCTGGACCGAAATACATTAAAGTGCACGGGGGTATTTTTCACCCAGTCTATCAGAATGCAAGTCTCTAACCGCTCACTGCACTGCTTACTGCCTCAGCTAATGCTTTCCCCCTTAATTTTGTATTTTTTTGCCTGGGGGCTTAGGGTCATTCAGAACCACACCCACTTTTCTGAGTCGCTGTCTTCGTGTTTCCAGATGACCGTGTTTTGAATTTTAGACTGCTCTCTTTCTTACATGGAACAGTCAATATTTCACTGGTAGCAGCTAATATTTAGTATTAGTATATTTCCAGTTTTCTTCAAGATATATTATTTTCTCTCTGTATAATTATGTTCTTTTCCAAGAGACTCTTTTGGAGAAGACAGTTTCTGGCAGTTAATTTGCCTTCTTGATACAGTTCCGTTTATCCATTTGTATTTTCCCCAAAGTTTTGGGATCTAAGTGGTTGACTTTTTGCCATATTCAACTTTTAACTGCCAATTCATGCTTTTAACTGCCCATGTTTGTAGATGTAATAACATCAGTGTTTAGAAGACCAGACTGAGTCAGGCTATTTTGGATTGGATTCAGGGTGAACCCTGTAGTAGTTAGATATACTCTTAGTAATATGTATCTTGGCCAAGATATTTATCTTCCATCAAATCCATTTTATAGCCTTGGGAGAACACAGAGAAAATAGCAATGCCTAACCTATGGGGACATTGAAAGACTTAACTAAAAAAACACACAGGGAATGCTTAGTGCATCAGCTGTAACACGGGGGGGCTTGATGAATGGTTGATGGTACTATAGCAAAACTTTAAAATCAAGGTTAATGACTTTAGCTACCACCTCTTATTATTTATCAACTCAGTGCATGTTCATAAATGAAACCTGGAAAACAGGTGGGAATAAAAAACCTCATTCGAAATTATGTCACTTAGAGAAAATTACCATTAACATTTTGATGTTATTCATCTTTATGTGTAACAAAATGCTATTTTAATTTCCATACTACTTTGTGGCCTGTTTTTTCATTTGGTGTCATATCCTGAACATTTTTTTTTTTAAAGATTTTTATTTATTTAACAGAATGAGATCACAAGTAGGCAGAGAGACAGGCAGAGAGAGAGGAGGAAGCAGGCTCCCTGCTGAGCAAAGAGCCTGATGCGGGGCTTGATCCCAGGACCCTGGGATCATGACCTGAGCTGAAGGCAGAGGCTTTAACCCACTGAGCCACCCAGGTGCCCCTATCCTGAACATTTTTACAAAGAAATAAATAGAATTCCACACAAGGATGTCTAATGACGACACAATATTGTAATAATTCCTTCCCTTTTTCCTTTTCTTTTGCAAAGGTGAATTTATGTTTTGTTTAAAGTGTCTTTAAAGCATACTAATTGTTTCAGGATCAGATTTACTTTTTTTTTTCATATTTTAATTCCAGTATAGTTAACATGTACAATATAGTGATTCAACAACTGTATATATTTACTCAGAAATCATCACGATAACCATGATCATTTTCCGTAATTAACTATATAGACACCCAATAATTCTCACTTAACCAGGTCCCTGGGGCTCCTGGTGGCTTAGTCGGTTAAGCATCTGCCTTCGGCTCAGATCATGATACCCGGGTCCTGGGATCAAGTCCCACATTGGGCTCCCTGCTCATCAGGGAGTAAGCTTCTCTGCCCCTCCCTGACTAGAGTACATTCTCTCTCTGTCTCTGGATCACTCTTTCTCAAGTAAATTAATAAAATCATAAAAAAAAAACCAAGTAGGTCCTTGATTTTGGATATATAGGCTATATTCAGTTTTCCCCTCCTACAGATTATTGTGAATATCCACTTAATGAATGTGTTTGCTCCTACATCTGATTATTTTTTCAGGATAAATTCAGGGAAACTAACTCAATTGCTCTAAGACTATCAAAAACTCATGTAACATATTTTTAAGTTGTTACCTATTGTTAAGAGGCATATTGTTATATGCCTCTTATATGACGTATATCTTACTTGTAATAGCATTTAAGTTCCCTGTGGATAGGAGTTTTGGTCTGTACTGCTCGCAATTGTATCCTAGCTGTATGGAACAGTGTGAATGAAAAAAAAATTGGTTTTCAGTAAAGGAAACAAAAATAGTTTGAGTACATTTCAGTGTGAACTAATATGAGAGAGATGATTTTGAAGACCTCTGCTTACAGTACAGCACTTGATTGAGAAAGAAAAGGAAAAGGTATGGCTGTTGGGAAGGCAGCCAAGAGTATGTGCTATACAAATAAAAACACAGCTTTCCTTTTTAAAAAAAATTTAAAGTCAATTAATTAACATATAATATGTGTTAGTTTTAGAGGTAGCAGTCAGTGATTCATCAGTTTTATATATAACACCCAGTGCTCATTATATCACGTGCTCTCCTTGGTGTTCATCACCCCACTACCCCATCCCCCAACCCCCTCTGAGCCTCCAGCGACCCTCAGTTTAAAACATAGCTTTCCTATCTTGAGTTATAAGGCACAAGTTACTTCCAATTAAATTTGTAGCAATATTCTTGATTGCTCTATTAGAATGTTGGAGGACACTTGTTTCTGATAGAAAGATGTTGTTTTTTCTTAAAACACACACACACACACACACACACACAATTCTGGTCCTTGAGACTTGAGGAGAAGCTTGTTATGTGTGTAATGGGTGAATTCTAGGAAGTTCTTCCTTGATCTTAAAAAGAGACTCAGGGAAGAAAAGGGACTTGGCTTTGTTTTTCCTGTCTCTGAACATTGTATTCATTTCTCAAATTAACCACAGTCTGACGATGAGGCTGATGTGCAGAGGAGGCAAAACAGAGAGATGGAAAAAAATCTGCATCTCTGGAAATGTCACTGAGCTGCCAACCTCACCAGCCTCGAACCCACCTTATCTCCTGATGGCTTATCACGTGAGAATCAATTTTCCTGTTGTTTCGGAGGATTGAGACAAGGCTTTCTAGTCCTAGAGCTGAAAGCATTCGAATTAATAAAACAAACCACAGACATCAAGCCACATGTTTCGGAGTAAACCATGTGTGTAGGACACTTGTAGTCATTTGATAATTCTTAGCACATAGTTTCCAATGACGAGAGAGGTATATATAGCTACGTATTTAGCATACATGGTATATACGGGTTAAAACATTTCTAAAACACTTACGCTATGCCAGCCTTTAGTGTCAACGCTGGGAACCCAAAGATACATGAAACAGGGCCCTTACCCTCTGGGAGAAAAACACGATTGCTTCACAGTAATTTTTGCTTTTTTCGTGTTTCCAGGAATGAAAAAATGAGCTCTGTTTAATATATGCTTATATGATTTCTTTCTTACTATAAGATCTTCAAAGGATCATACAGAAATTATGCTATTTTAAAATCCTAGTAAGAGAACTAAGAACATATGTGGAAGGCTCACGGACAAAATCCTCACTTATGAAAATTGCCATATTTATAGGTATTTTCTGTAGTTCTGTACAAGAACACTGCTTTTGAAGAGACCAAAGGAAGCACGCTGCTTGGGATTCATAGCACATTTCACTGGAAAGGTAAATTTGTATATTAATGTCCTAATAAATTTTTAGCACATATTTTATGAGAAAGGTGAAATATTATAATATTTTCGACAGCTAATCAATAAGGTAGGCATTTAGTTTTACTACTTTCTGGGTTATTAGGCTGTTGAGTGAAAGCAATATAGCTAGTTAAAGGAAGTACCCATTTAATAAAAGGCATGTAAAATGCTAATTGGTCTTTAAGATATATGCCATGCTCCGAGTGGCCCTCTCCGATTTCTTTAGCTTGACATTTAAAAAATTAAGTTCCAAAGTTCCCAGGGACCTTTCTCCTTTCTTCATTGATCTTTCTTTATACCTGTCACCGACCAACATCTAAACCAACACATAAATCATGCACATGAAGTTATAAGCCTCAAAGAGTGATGTAACAAGGAATAAGATAAAGCTGTAAGACCCTGCTTAACACTGTCTCACTCTGAGGAGGGTGTTTTCCAGGGTCCAGTGCTGCACTGGGGGGCCCTGTCCATGGATTCACACCCCTTCGCCTTGCACCACCAGGCATGCAGCTGTAGGAGTGGAGGGTGTAATTGTTGTGCGCGTTCATGGCACCATTTCTGCGGCTCCCATCTAGGGGACTGGGCTGGCCCACCATATCAGCATACCAACCAATCTACGATATTTCAGAAGCCCGTTCAGGACCTTCCTCTTGCATTTTTCTCCTGGTCTCACAAAAGGCTTAGTGAAGGATCCTTGCCTTTCAAACTGGTTCCTGGTTTTTGAGAGAGAATCTCAGGGCTCACTGGGGTCATCGCAGTCCAACTGTCATTCCTCTCACTGGCCTGACTGGGATCTACCTGACATTCTGTGTGAATGTTTTGAGATGGGTTAGTAGACCTTGTGCATTGTGTCTGTACAATGTAATTAGTAATCCATCTGTGAAAGGTGCTCTGGGGAATACAAAGGAGAGTGGGTGATCCTGTTCCTGCTTTCACTGGGAGTGCCATTCTAGGTTCATTGCATGGTCTTCCCCAGCTTGATGTCTGTCTTAGGAAGTGGACCAGTAGAGATTCCATCAAGGAGTTCCTGTAGTTCCTGGCTTCTGGTTGGGGTCATCTGATGAGGGTTGTTGTGACAAGAAATTAGAAGAGGGGAAGAGAATGAGGTCAGGCTCTGTATGATCCTGGTCACCTCCCGGGAAGTCACCTTACAAGTTGGCCATCACAGAAAGTCTTGGCTCATTTGAAGGAGATCCACTGGCCACAGCTCTCCCTCCTTCTGGTAACCACTTCCTCTCTTTGTGTCTAAGGAGGTGACAGCACTCCTTAGCTAGCCCTTGGGGATCTACATCCTTCCTAGAGCCCTGGAACAAGTTCATCGTGAATTATCCCAATGTGTGTGTGCTGTTTCATTGGTTAGTGTCGGGACCCTAACTGTTCTAGTGGGCTTGTAAGACATAAAGAACTGCCTTGCAGATGAACCGATACAATAGGATTTTCTAAAAAGGAGAAATTCATGCTACCATTGGGTAATGGAAGTGTTTTCTTTGAGGAGGGGGCTTAGAATAAGGTGCAGGTGAAAAGGAAGCTCTGATCTCCATTTCTCAGGGTCTTGCCTGAGCATAGGTTTCCCTACACCATTCTCATTTTGAAAAGAGTGGAAGGAAGGTAAGGTGATATGTTCAAGATAGCCATCAGTAGCAGCCAAGTGTATTTATCAAGTGCCTAATTTAATGGGAGAAATCTGATAAGCAATCCTTTTTACATGAATAAAGCCTTATCTTCACTATTCCATACATTACCTGAAAGAGGTTAGAAAGCATGTTTTTGCTCCTTCACTTTTTCTATAAATTTATTCCTGGTTCCGAAGGTATATGGAATGGGAATAAGTATAACTTATTAGTTCTTAGCTGTCTCACCGTTTTGTATGTTGTAGGTTTATCATGGATACTCTAATTCTCAATTGGCCTTAGTTAGAAAATCTCTATGTGATTGTCCTAGGGAAAAATAATCATCATTAAAGATCCATTGAAAATGTCCATCAGAATGTTTCTTTAATTCACTAACTCAACAAATATGCACAGAGGGTCAACTATGTGCCAGGCACTCTTCTGGACCCGAGTCATAGAGCAGTGGACAAAGACCCCTGTCCTTCTGTCCTTAGGAAGGTCACATTTATAGGGGGCAAGACTGACAGTAGAGAAAACAAATAAGAAAAATATACAGAACGTTAATGATATAAATAAATGACATAAGGGAGAAGGACAGTGAGTGTTGGAGGTAGGGTCACAGTTTTAGACTGCGTGATCCTGGAAAGGCTGTAGCTTTGTAATGTGTAGTTTGAGCAGGCTGAATGACATTTCCATTCCCTGTATGTTTCTTGTGTCATATTTGGAGGGAGGAAGTGAAGCATTGCGTTTTTTATGCATGAAAGGCGAGGGCAGGTATTGCTGTAGTTTATGTAAATTGTAGCTTATCTGCTGTTCACTTGTAGCTTATCTGTAGCTCACTTCATTTATATGGGGCAGTGGCCAGGCCTGCAACTGCCCTACCTTCTTCCCCTGCATGTGCTTCCACTTCTCTGATCCCTAGGCCAGCTGGATGCTTAGTTCTAGAATGGAGGGGGCCAGCCAGGTCCTTTGATTGTGAAGTCACGAACAACCAGCAAGTTGGAGGCCATGAGAACTGATACAGGTTCCAGTGTTTCCTGCAGGGTTCCAGCTTCTCCTGGCCTTTCCCAGTTTTAAATCCATCCTTCTTCCCTACTCTGAGCTGTAGACTTTGAGCTCCAGCATCAGATGTGAAGAAAACAGCCTTCTGTCTAAGTCTGCTAGTCTTGTCATATTACTTCAATGAGTACTACAAAGATGAGAAGAAAAGCTAAGGGCTGAAAGCAAGCCCAACCTTCCGTGTTTTTATTCCCCATTAGGTTCCTCAAGAGTTCACACAAACACAGCATGGACTGTAACAACAAAAACCATTCCCTTTGTCTCAATATATACTATGCAAAAGATCAAAAGGCAATAGCTATATATTATGGCAAAACAATTATTGTCAGCTACAAGGAAGAACTTTGGACAGGGTGATTGATATCAGAATTGTTATAAAGCATAGCTAGAAAATCTAAACTTCCAAGATTTTTCAATATAAAGTAGATAACTATTGGCCTAATAGAGTTAGCCTTCAAACCTATCCTCAGTATTTTCTAGCCCCTGACTCTTCACATGCAGTTATATGGGACCAAAATAATTCATTGATTCAATGCAAATAAATTAATCATTTTATCTTTTACATCTACAGTTTTAAAAAAGGAAAGAAAATAGCCTCATGGAGACTGCTACTGAGCTCTCACAATTGCGAAAAGTCAATCTTCGTAGCAAATCTTTCTCATTCTGTCTATATAAAATCAATTTATCTATCTATCTATTTCCATCTGATTCTGCTTCTTTGATTGAATTGAGTCTGGAACAGAAAGCCTAACTTAAAAGGTGGTATATCTTAGCAAAGATCAAAAGGTGATGAGGGAGCCGGTATGCAGATAGACATCTGGCAAAAGAGCATGTCAGGTAGAGAGAATAGCAAAGGCCTTGAATCAGGAGCATGACTGTTGTGGTTGAGGAGCAGCTGGGAAGCCATTGAGGTGAGATTTCACTAGGGTCAGGGCGTAGAGCTGGAGGGCAGTTCAGAGAGGCAAAGATTAGGGGACTGGGACAATGTTAGACTGGATAGGGCTCTACAGGTCACTGAATGTGTTGGCTTTTACTTTGAGTGAGATAGGGACCTACTGGATGGTTTTGGAGCAGAGGAGCAATATGATTTGGCTGAAACCTTAACTGGATACCTCCGGCAGCTGTGTACACAATCAGCTGTAAGAGAGAAGGAGTGGAGGCAGGGGACCAATTATATTATAAGGCTATTGCAAAATTCAGGCAAGAAATAATGATGGTTGGGCTCCATATTGAGCATTCATGGTGATAAGAAGTGTGGGATTCTGGACAATGATTTGGAGATAGAATCAATAAGACATTCTGGTAGATTACATGAAGAAAGCAAGATAAAGAAGAAAATGGAGGGTAACTCTAGGGGCTGAGAACTGAGCAGCTAAGTGAATATAAGATGGGGGAATGGTCATGGAGGAAGGCTTGGGGGAGAAAATTGAGAAATTGAGGACTCAGGTCTAGATAAAATTTTGGGACATCTGTATTACATTCAAGCAGATGGTCTGGAGTTCAGCTGAGGAAAGATCCAGGCTGGAGAAAGAAATTTGTAAGATGTTGCAATGGAATTGAACCACGGGGCAGACTGAGAAGCTGGTGACCTTGATAAGGACTGTTTCAGTGGTGTCATGGGGACCAAAGCTTACTGGGCATATATCCAAGAGAAAATAGGACAAGAGAAATGGAAGACAGCAAATCTACACAATGCTCTTGAGGAGTTTTCCTATCATCAATATGGGTTTATAACCATAGTCAAAGTATACTTAACACACCACCAAGCATTAGCATCTTATAGACCTTTCATTAGAGAATCAAGAATGACATTTTATTTAATTTTTGTTCATATCTGTGCCTTTCCCACTAGCCAACCAGCTCTAAGACAGGAGAATTTGTGTTTTTCCCATATTTCTATTCTTACCAATCCCAATGAATAAAGTAGACATTGATTGAATTATGAACTCTCATTAAATGTTGCTCTGAGTTAAATGCTTTGTCCAACTTTGCAGTTCATGGGAATATTAAATGTTCAACTGGGCATGGTTTTCATACAGTCACAGCAGTCCAAGAAGACATTAGCATCTAGGGATTTAGTGGAAAGTCTGTTCATTTTAAAAATAAATGTTGCTAGTCACAGATGGAAAGTAGGTAATGGCTCTTTTTTTTTTTTTTTTTAAAGAATTATATGCTTTTTTAGATCAGAGTAAGGGAGCAGAAGAATAGTCACAGTTGAATTCAAAAAGGGATGCTAGTCTGTATAATCTTTTTTCAAAGTCAATTTTTGGAATTCCCATAATTATATATTTCACCTGTTTTAATCTTGATTGAGTACAGGAAAATCAGTATTACTTACATTTCTGAGAGCTTATTGACTTAATCTAAGGCTTAAAGTTGCTAGAGGCAGAAAGTTAGGTAAATAATCGAGCAATCTGATGAACCTAGAAAAACCGGTAATTATTAGAGGAGAAATCCACATGAGGGTCTGTGAGTGAGATGGATAGAGAACACTTTAAAAAAACACAAAAACTGAATGAGAGGAGCATGAAGACATTATCGAGCCAGAGAAATAGAAATAGTGTTGTTGTAATTGACGTAGATTTGTCCAATATAGAAAATATCTGTTGAGTACTTTGCTGCCAGGTACTGGGGAAGCTGTGCGCTAATTGTGTCCTCTTAAATTTATATGTTGAAGCCCTAAACCCTAACTGTGACTGTGCTTTTAGAGAGAGACCTTTGAGAGGGCCTTTCAGTAAGGTTAAATGAGGTCATAAAGGTAGGTTCCTTATCTGATGGGAACGGTATTCTTATAAAAAGAGGACAATATACCAGACAAATGTAAGGACACAGCAAGAAGATGGCTCTCTGTAAACCAGGAAAGAGTTTTCACTAGAAACTGGCTCCTGCTGGCACCTTGATCTTGGACTTTCCAGCCTCCAGAGCAGAGAGAAGACAGATTCCTGTCATTTAAGCTGACCACGGTACTTTGTTATGGCAGCCTGAGCCAACTAAGACAGGGAACAATGGTTAGCAATGGAAAGACATATAGTATTATTTTTTAAAAATTTTTATTTATTTATTTGAGAGAGAGAGTACAAGCTGGGGAAGTGGCAGAAGGAGAGGGAGAAGCAGGCTGCCCGCTGAGCAGGGAGCCTGATGTGGGGTTCGATCCCAGGACCCTGGGATCATGACCTGAGCTGAAGGTAGATGCTTCACTGACTGAACCACCCAGGTGCCCAGAAATACAGTTACGATTTTATTAATATATGAGAAAATACCTAGAAACCTGAGGAGAGAATGGGTCCATTATGCCAGGTACATTTGGTTTCATCTAATGCTCAGAAATATTCTTTGAGATAGGTATCGTGGTTCCCATGTTAGTGAGACTGGAGAAATTAAGTCATTTATTCAATGCATTGAATAAATTTAGCCAGTACATGGAGGAGTCAGGCTTCATTTAATATCAAAGGCCTACCATTTTATCCATCCTTCAAATGGTACTTAAGTTTCTACTACATGGCAAGAGCTAAGATGAGTATAGACATGATTCTGACCCACTCCCTGCCCCCAAGGGGCTTGTAACTTGAGGAGCTAGGGTCTGGACCTGAATGCTGTATCCGATGTCATGAAAGGCTGGGCCAGAAATGGAAAGGGAACATCTTAGAGATGAAAACCTCTAGTGGTTAAGATTTGAAGGGAAAGGTTAGATTAAGAGTCTGAAGCATTCTGACTCTAGAGCCATACTTCTCAAACCACACGGTGGATACAGATCACCTGGGCAGTGGGTTCAAATACAGTTTCTGGGAGGCTCCTGTGGCTCAGCCGGTAAAGCATCTGACTCTTGATTTCCGTTTAGTTCAGGATCTCGAGGTTGTGGGATCAAGCCCCACCCCTTTTGGGGCTCTGCTCAGTGGGGAGTCTACTTGAGATTCTCCCTCTCTTAACTCAAGCTCTCTCTCTTTAAAATAAATAAATCAATCTTAAAAAACAAAACAGAACAAAAATGCAGTTTCCAATGCAGGCACTATGGGCTGGAGCCTGAAAGTCTGGATATCTTACAAGCTCCCAGTTGCTATGAAAGGGGTTGATCGAGGGACTATGCTGGAAGAGTCATGAGATAGGGAACAGGCACAGTATTTGTTTCGTGCGTGCCTCCACCATTTAGCCCAGCAAGAACCCAGAAAAAGACACTGGTCCTGCATGAGCACCCGCATTCCATCTCACTAATAGGGTGGGTGAAGAGCCTCTTTCATAAGAAAATAGGCCTTCTTTTCAAGAATTATTCCTTATTGAACTCCATGTTGTAATTAAATCATGTTTTATGGTTTTCTATAACCCGAAAGCATTGTATACACAATGAGGTACTTTTCGTATGTTCTGAACAGTTGGTCATGTAATTAACTGTATTTCAGTGATGGAAACTGAGCCTTACTACTGTTCTCTTTCTCCACCTCTCCCCAGCTTCACCGAGATACAATTGATGATCTTTCCTCTTTCTTAACCATCACCTCCGATGACGAGCCATGTCCAAGGCTGACCAACGAGATGATTCCTTTTCTGAGCCATAAATAGCTAGGCAGCTCCAATCTATTTTGGGATAAAATACAACCTTTTAGTAGAAAGGTTTTGATAAAACCATTTCTGTGGTGATTTCACAGTGAGTCTTCCCTGTTCCTTGGACAATGCTTTATTCTTCCCCAGGAATTTCCGGTTTTCAAATTGCTAATATTTCTATCCAGGAAAGGCCAGAGCAGCTAGAAATGTTTGAAACAACCTTCTAAAATCCTCTTACTGAGCCCTTTCCTTCAAGTCACATACAAATACTTTTTATTTATTTTTTATCTTTATTTATTTTTAAGTACCTTTCAGGCTCAGGTTGGAGCCCAATGCAGGGCTTGAACTCATGACCTTGAGATCAAGACCTGAGCTGAGATCAAGAGTCGGACACTTAACGGACTGAGCCACCCAGGCACCCTGACAAATACTTTTACAATATGAGGATTAAAAATAGTTATAAGAAATTCATGTTTTTCTCGGTCTTCTTTTGTGACGCCTAATTTATCCTCATGATAATTATCATTTGGTCTTTCCACAGTGGCTTCCTCCAAGTTTTTCAATACTGATCAACACTTAAAATATTGTCCCAATACCCTGATGAGAGATACAGATTGAAAGAAAGAGTAAAAGCAACCATTATCTTCCTGCCCTGATAACACCCTTGAAAACAAATCTTAAACTGCAAACAGAACAAAAACTTTTATGACGGTTAGGGAAATTTGAGCTGAAGTGATAAGCAATGTACTTGAAGGCAAAAATAAAACATCATCCCAGGGAGGGAAGTGACACAGGAAAGAGTGGTGATTGGACAGGAAGCAAGTTCGGATTCAAGTAGGATGTGGCCCCCGACCAACGCAAGATTTTTTCCTTCCTTTCTGGTCTGTGACATCCCTAGAAGAAACCATGGTCATCACAAAGTGCAGGCGTTTGCACTGACTCCAAACTGATATCCCTGTCCCTTCCCCTACCTTCCCCTGCATCTGGGTCTACCTTCTCCCTGCCCCACACTTCAAGATCATGGAAGTGCAGAACCACAAATGCAGACCCATCATCGTCCCCCACTCAGCTAAAAATCATGCAGTCTCTCTTTGGGTACCTCCGGGTCATGCAAGCTACTGTCACTAACCCCAAACTTCTAGTGGCTCAAAAATACGGAGATTTTTCAAACATATTCAGAATGAATTTTCCTAAATCCATTTGCCAGTGTCAACAATTTTCAACTTTTTGGCCAATCTTATTTCATCTGTCCCCCAACTTTTTGTTACTTTTGTTGAATTACTTTAAAACAAATCCCAGACACCGTAGCATTTCAAATACTTCCACATGTACTCATAAGAAATAAGGGCATTAAATACACCCACCCATGATGCCATTATCTTAATAAGGATTCTTTACTACCATCCCATACCCAGTCTTTGAAATTTTTAAAACCGTGGAAAAGAAGTCTTTTTACAGTTGATATGCTTGAATCATTCATTTCATTTGGTTGTTACATCTCTTAGATCTCTTTTCTTCTGTAACTGTTCCTCCATACCACTGGCTAGCTGATGAAACCAGATCTTGCTCTTTATATTGTCCCACATTCTGGAATTAACTATGTCCCTTTTGAATTAATTTGTTCCTCTACCCATTCTTCACCTCTCCCTTATTTTTCCAAAATTGGTAGGTAGACCTAGGTGCTTGATTAGATTCTGGAATGGTTCTATGGGAGAGGGGGCAAGAATACTTCATAGGATTGCTTCCCATTTGTGGTAGTTGACCTCCAAGATGGCCCCCAATGACCCCTGCTTTCTCATATTCATGTCCTGTGTCGTCTCACTTCCTTCCCCAGGGAAGAGCAGGACTGACTTATGAAACAATAGGATGTAGCCAAAATGACGATATATAGGATATATATATATATATATATATATATATAGATATTAAAAGGCTAAGTCATAAAAGACCTTAGAGCTGCTTTCTTTTTCTTGCATCACTCAGTCTTGGGGAAACCAGATGTCATGGCAGGTACAAAGTCAGTGGCCCTGTGGAGAAGGCCTATGGTTCAAGCCATGAGAGTGAACCATCTTGGATGTGGATCCTCCAGTCCAGGCAAGCCCTCAGATACCTATACTCATAGCTGACATCTTGACTGCAGCTTCAAGATTCCTTGAGCTAGAATTTCCCAGAAAAATCACTCGTAAATTCCTGAGCAGAGAATTTGTGTGAGGTGATAAATGTTTGGTGTTATTTTGAGCCACTAAAATTTGGAGTTAAATATTATGCAGCAATTGAAAAAATTTATCAGTGTATCACATCCTGTTTACCCGACATACTTTTGATGATTGATCAATAGGTTCAGATGTTGTCAGCCTGACCCTTTCATTATAAAGTCCTCTCATTTATTTTTTTTTCAAAGATTTTATCTTTTTAAGTAATCTCTATCCTCAACATGGGCCTCGAACTCATGATCCTGAGCTCAAGAGGCTTTACTGATTCAGTTAGCCAGGCACCTCCATCATAAAGTTCTCCGTGAACATTTTGCCTAATAGTGTTAACAGCCATTGGTGCTCACTTACTAGATTTACTCTTTTATTGGGGGTTCCATACATACGCCTTTCACGTTTATTAATGTGGATTTTTCTGTAAAGAAGGACATTACCTTACCAACTACATGGAAGCACTAAAATACTCTTTGGACAGGAAAAGCATGATAAATACCCTATTTAGAAGGTTTCTTTTTTTTCCTTTTTTTCCCCTCTGTGAAAGATTTTATTTATTTATTTGACAGAGAGAGAGAGAAAGAGAGAAATCACAAGCAGGCAGAGAGGCAGGCAGAGAGAGAGGAGGAAGCAGGCTCCCTGTTGAGCAGAGAGCCCGAAACGGGGCTCGATCCCAGGACCCTGAGATCATGACCTGAGCCAAAGAAAGAGGCATAGCCCACTGAGCTCCCCAGGGGCCCCTATAAGATTTCTAATGAGAAATGTAGAAAAATCACTAAAAAAGGAACGGATATTCAAAAGTGCCCTGGGGCGCCTGGTGACTCAGTCTGTTAAGTCAGTTAAGCATTTGCCTTCAGCTCAGGTCATGGTCCCAGAGTCCCTGGACTGAGCTGGAATCAAGCTCCTTGCTCAGCCGGGAGTCTGCTTCCCCCTTGGAGCCTCCCTGCTCCCCCCACCATTCTCTCAAATAAATAAAATCTTAAGAAAAAAAAAAGTGCTCAAAAACTTGGAAGTTTTATGTTGGTGAAGTTAAGTGACACTTTAAAGTTTTAATTTATTGGGCACCTGAGTGGCGCAGATGGTTAAGCTGAGCCTGCAGCTCAGGTCATGATCCTGGCCGGAACCTTGGAATAGAGGCCCACATTGGGGTTCCTGCTCCTTGGAGAAGCTTGCTTCTCCGCCTGCCTCTCCCCCTGGTTGTGTGCGCGCTCTCTCTCTCTCTCTCATGAGTAAGTAAATAAAATATGAAAATTTAAAATGATTTTAAGATCTCTACACCCAACACAACCCCGAGATCAAGAGTCACATGCTCTACTGACTGAGCCAGTCAGGCGCTGCTAACATTTTCCATTTTTACGTTGTTTTTAACATCTCCTTCACTGGTTGGCTTAAGCAAAATAATTATTCGTGTCTTCAAATCAGAACATTTTAAATATAATTGTTACGGGGGTGAGGTGAGGAAGCATTGATGACACGGTACTAAATGGCTAGTCTGTTCTGTTTTTCAAGAATGTAACTGGTTGCTTCGGGGTCAGGTGGTAAGTGAGACGGGAAATTTGAAGAAAATGGCACTGAGTTTTGGTTGCCAGGGAGTGCTGACTTTAACTGGAGGAACAGGTCTAATATGACTACCAGTGTTTTCTGTTCTATTCAGGTTTAAAGAGTCTCCTGGGCTAAGTATTTTGCAAAGCAGCAAACACACTGCCTCTGTAGTTCTTATTATAATCACTTTAACATGATTTTATGTACTCACTTCTGGGCTATAAAGTGGGGCAATTCCCAATGCTATAAGGTCACCTGAAATTATGGCTAAAAATATATACAATAATTGTCCATGATTCCAGAAATTATTCCCCAGCCAGATCTGGTTATGAGGATGGATTTCTCCCTCTTCTTTTCAAATACATCACCTGCCACATATTATATTTTCTAAATAGTGAATCTGTTAAACTATTTTATTTCTCAGGAGCAAGAATAGTTAAATGCCAGTATTTTGCTTTAAATGGTTTTCAACTATTTCCTCAGGGAAAGCTTTTATATACATTAAGATTTTATTTCACATTTTGTGAAAACCCACTGTTTGGGGACAGGAAACTTTGAGTTCTCACATTTTAAACATTCATGTTAGAAGTGTGTATCCTTAACTCGTGATTAGCTTTGATCTGTCACCATGGTCATTAACTTACTTTTAGGTTTTGCCTTCCATTCAATTAAGTTCCACTTTCCAAACATTTATTGAATGTTTATGCTCGCAAGATGTGAACTATTAGGGTTACAAAGGTGAACGAGTGAGGATATAGTGCCTCGTATTCATCGAAAATCCCCAGAGAGTTTCATTTTATGAGCAATTTTGATTATTAGGCACTTCTGGGAATGCTATATGGGTAAGTCTATGGCCACATTCAAGGTTAGTGGGCAAGAATGCCAACATCAAAGTGGTATCTTTCATGACCCAGACAGGGGACTTGGTGGTAAAAACGCAAATGGTAACCTAAAGATTGTGAGAAAATTTAGGAGGAAGAATCATTATTTCTCAATTGCTTTATAGAGAAAGTAGCTATGCATTAGGCCATGGAGAAGGAAAATGTATTTATTTATTTAAAAGATTTTATTTATTTATTTGACAGACAGAGATCACAGGTAGGCAGAGAGGCAGGCAGAGAGGGAGGGGGAAGTGGGCTCCCTGTGGAGCAGAGAGCCTGATGTGGGGCTCGATCCCAGGACTCTGAGATCATGACCTGAGCCGAAGGCAGAGGCTTAACCCACTGAGCCACTCAGGCACCCCAAGAAGTAGAATTAGAGAAGAACAAAGAGGGGAAGTAAACTTCTAGGCATTAGGAATCTGGAGCATCAAGATACATAAGTGAGCAGTCTAGAACAGCAGATTGGTGAGGCTGGAGCAAAGTTTGCATGAATGAAAATGCAAGACTGGAAAGAAGAGTGATTTAGAGAGGAACAAAATCAGTATCTCATTAGGTATCTAAGTGATCGAACTTGATATTTTTTATACTTTGTATATCAGATCATGGTGTCTGTGAGACTAAATGACTCTATTTCTTACTTTAAAGAATATATGCAAAATTCAAAATGTCTTTTCCTAATGTAACAGTATTATTATAGTGGACACTGCCTGTTGCCCAACATACGTTCCCATTCTTTCTGGTATCTTAAGTTTCCATGGAAACCATTCCTCTCCGCTCAGCTATTGTTTGTAAACTGGAGTAAAGGTTTCCCCTATTTCGGGGGGGAAAACCAATGATTATATCCAATCTTCTGATCAACTAATGGTGATAGGCATCTAACTCAATCAGAGCCAAGGAGACACGAGAAGATGCTGGCAAGACTTCTGAGAAAGAAGAGTATTCACACCTTCACAGAATTTGGTGATGGAAGGATGAAAGACATGATAATGCTACAGCTGTCTTGGTTCTGAGAAGGGAGCCTCAAGGTGAAGCCAACACACAGGGCAGGACAGAATTGAGATCTGGAGATGAACTGAGTGCACAGAACATTGCATAAGCCCCTAGATCAGGTTATGCCTGAAGCTTGAGTAATCCTTGAGACTGAAGATAGATGAATAGATGAACCAAACAAATTCCTTTCATTAATTAAGCAAGTTTGAGTTGGATTTTCCATCATTTGCACCAGAGAGATTCCTAGCATACAGACTATTAAAGCGTCACAATTTTCAGTTCTCTTTGGAGTTCAGCAAAAGTTCTTTGTGTGGTTTACATGTGCCCTTGTTAATTTGCTCCTAAGATTATACTGATGGGTAGCCTCCAGGGAAACGGAGAACAGCTACTCCCCTCTGATGCAAGGCTCAATTCAGGGATCCTGGGGTCATGACATGAGCGTCACACAGTGACTTTTCTATCTTTGTATACTGATGGGTTTCTGTAAGCGTTCTTGGAATGCTGGTTCATTTTTTTACTTTCTTAATGTAGCCTGGTTTCAAACCTTCTTTTTGTTTGATTTCTGATGGACACAGTGTCAATTTACCCTCATTTAGTCAAACTGCTGTCAGAGCACAAAAATTTCAACTATGACCCAGTTTACAGGGAGATAATTTCATGTTTCCTCCCTATGTGAGCAATATTTATAATCATTTGAAGACCACGTTTATCTTTTTAAGAAATAGCATCATGACATTGCATTTCACCTGCCATCTCTTCTGACTCTTACTCCAACTTTTGGCAGTATTGTAAGGATAAGAAAGTAGAGTCAAATTGCTCATTGTATCCTGAAGTTGACTATGGTTCTACTGGGTCTGTATTTGAGTTGGTGGGCTACAGAGCATTTGAAACTGCTCTCTCTGGCTTCACTAAGGAGAAACTGATTTTCTTTACATCATGCAAATACTGTGGGTCTTTAAAAACCCTACGAGATGGTCTCAACAAGTGAGGAGAAACAAAGGGAAATTATTTTATTGTCACTTTATTTTGAACATTTTGGGGAAAGGCTTACATGAAAATTTCTTTCAAAGAATTTCAGTGGTTTCAGCTCTGTTCTGAAAAATTTACCTCCTCTGGTACTACAATGACCATTAAAGAGTGTTTTTTAAGCTGAAAAAACAGCTTTATTACAAAAATTAATCACTAAATATAATTATCTTCAGGACAACTATTTCACTGCCACTAATTCAAAAGGGTGTCTATGTACAGCTCCACTGAAGAAAGATATTTAAACATAAAAAGGTAAATCTATAAGGTATCTTCAAAGAGGTTTAGAAAAAGGCCTAGGCTTTCATAAAAATGTTCAATCATCTATGAAGAAGCCATACATTTTTCTCTTATGTCCTTTTTTTTTTTTTTTTTTAAGAGAGAGTGTGTGTGTGAGCTCAAGGGGAGTGGCAGAGAGAGAGGGAAAGAATCACCTCAGAACAATGACTATTTTAAAAGTTAATAGTACATATGAGAAGGGTTGCCTGGGTGGCTCAGTCATTTAAGCATCTGGCTCTTGATTTCAGGTCAGGTCATGATCTCAGGGTTGTCAGATCAAGCCCCTCATTGGGCTCCATGATCAGTGCAGAGTCTGCTAGAGATTCTCTCTCCCTCTGCCCCTCCCCCTTTAAATATATAAATAAAATCTTTAAAATCAATAAAGAAAATAAAACAGTCACTGTTTTGGAGAAATGGTATGTTTGGATTTAGATGTATTGGCCTTGAAGTGGTGATGCGTGTATGAACCTCTTCCTGGAAAAAGAAAGAGAAGTTAAGGTCGATCATGTCCTCACAGAGAATGAGGACAGAGAAAAGGCCACACTGAGTTTGGTACCAGGAGGACAGCAGATGCTGAGAGTAACAGGAAGGGAAATAATGTCCAGCAAGTCCGGAGAAGGAAAATACTGGCAAAATTTTGGCAGTGGAGGTGTTTGATAATTCTCCCAGGGAAAAACGTAATGCCAGGGCCAAGTGTTTGAACTTTTTAAGACAGTTGAACAGATTATTTAATTACTCTAAGCCTTCATTTTCTTGTTCCATTTACCTATCACTGAATAACAAAGTAGCCCAAAATGTAAAGGCTTAAAACAACAATAATTCATTTTGCTGACGCATGCAATTTGGGAAAGGCTCTGTATTCGTTTCCCATTGCTGCTACAGCAAATGACCACCAGTTCAGAGATTCAAAAAACAAAAGTGGACTCTCCTCCAGTTTTGTAGATTAGACAGCAAACTGTTCTTTCTCACTGGGCTGAAATCAAGGTGTGGGCAGGGCTGCATCCCTTTCTGGAAGCTCTAGTCAGGAATCTGCTTCCTTGCCATTTCTAGCTTCAAGAGGCTGCCTGCATTCCTTGGCCTTTTTGATCTTCAAAATTAGCCAAAAGGAGGTCAAGTCATTCTTCCACATATTCATTCTGACTTCTGCTGTCTCTCTTCCTTTTTTTTTTTTTTTTAAAGATTTTATTTTTTTATTTGACAGACAGAGATCACGAGTCGGCAGAGAGGCAGGCAGAGAGAGGGGGAAGCAGGCTCCCTGCTGAGCAGAGAGCCGGACACGGGGCTCGATCCCAGGACCCCGGGATCATGACCTGAGCGGAAAGCAGAGGCTTTAACCCACTGAGCCACCCAAGTGCCACTCTCTTCCTTTTTAAAGGATCCTTGTGATTGCATTGGATCCACCTAGATAACCCAGGATAAGTCTCTCTAGTTCAAGATCAGCTGGTTAGCAATCTTAATTCCATCTGCAACCTTCATTTCCCTTTGCCATGTAATGTAACATAGTCATGAGTTCTGGGACTTAGGATGTATGCACCTTCCTATTACCGTGCCTACCACAGGCTTAGGGAAGATGCTGGCTCATCTCAACTCCACACGGCATGGCAGCTGGACTGGGTCTGGAGGATTTAGTTCCTCTCTGTGTGGGCATCTCCATGGGGCAGCTGTGGCTTTCTCACACTATGATGCTAGTATTCTGGGAGCTATTATTCCAAAGGACAGGAAGTGGAGGATGCCTGTCTCTTATGGCCTGGGTCTGGAAATTGACACAGGGTCACTTCCATCACATTCAGTTGGTCCAGGTTGGTCCAAGTCGTCATGGCCCAACTAGATTCAAGGGGGAAGAGCCATAGACTGTGAGGTCGCAATGAGAGGAGTGTCACAGAATTTGGAACGATCTTTAATTCTCCTGTATCTCTAATACTTCTCACTGATAAAATGGGGATAATCTTCACTTGCACTATTGCTGTAATAGAAACAATATACCTAATGTAGTTAACAACAACCCTACTACACGTGTGACACTAAGTGGAGGAAAAACAGCTCTCAGAGATGTTTGTTGAATATTTGGATATACACGAACACATGAATGCTGTGGTTCTGAGTATTTGTGGGTGCAAATTTGTATCAAGATCTCTCTGCAGACTTGAAGAAGGTTGTGATCCCTTTCCCCAGAAAAATGCTCAGAGGCACTTATGAATACCCTGGAAGACCACTTCAAGGGATTTTCAGATTAGGTGAAGATCCTAAGCACGGAGACAGAGAGTAACAGATAAAAATACTGCAGGCTGGAGCGCCATGTGATGTGGGACATAATTGGATCTATTTCCTTTTTAAATCTAGGGCCAGAGAGAGTTTCGGTATTTGCTTCCAAGACAGAGACAGACAGCTTTGCTTCTTGCATTAAGTCAGAGACAGGAAGAAAAGATGTTCCACTGAAAGTATTAAAAGTGTCTTCATGTGTTCTTTTTTTTTTCTGGCTCTCATAAGGAAACACTATTAGATAGCAATCCTCTAAGAAAGGAAGGGCTGCGTATTTCCATCATTCTTCCGTTGCATTTTATCTTCTTTTTTTTCACTTTTTCCACTTCCACTCTGGCAGCATGTGTACGGGAATCATTGAACATTGACGCAATTAATCATTAATAGTTTCAAAAGTATCTTTATTTTAAAAAGCAGTACATTTTCTGACGAATCAAAGTCACAGATACTCCTGAGAATTTAAACAAGACAGAGGGAGAGGTCTTTATGTAATTTATATAAGGTGTAGACATGACCATGGCTAATGGTCTGAGAGACCTCTTTCCGGTTATGCTCATGTTTATATAAAACAGAAATGGGACCATATTATGGATACTATGCAGCTGTTTTCTTTGTTCCTTTAATATAGCAGACATATCTTTTTTTTTTCTTTCTTTTTTAAAGATTTATAGACTTATTTATTTTAGGTAGAAGGGACGTCGTGCATGCACACACAAGTGGGGGGAGGGGCAGTGGGGAAGGGAAAGAGACAAGCAGACTCCCTGCTCTCCCAACATCCTTTCCCCCTTCCCAATTCATCGTCATGCTAGTTTCACTGGAAGATGCCACTAGGAAATGCCCCCTTGCCATTTATGTCTTTTTTACCCTGCCACAGTTTGCACAAGCTTGCTGCTGTGGAGAGAGCTCTGAGAGGGGCCCCAGCTGGCTTGAGGCATAGAGCACGTGATTCCCGCTCCTGGGGTTGTGAGTTGGAGCCGCGTGTTGGGTGTAGAGTTTATTTAGAAAGGAAGAAAGAAAGGAAGAAAGACAGTGAGCTCTTGAGAGCCCAGATATTCAGGATTGAGTCTAAATCTGCCACTCAGTGTATGCCTGGGTGATTTCCTTGCTGCGTGGGGCTGCACTTCCCTCATGTGGAAAGAGAGAAATAGGTAAGATGGCCCCCGCAGCTCTCTCATCTGTATTTGGATTTCTCGAATCTACTGTTTGCTGAGGCCTGCACCAGGGGCTTTCCAGGCTGTCCTTAACACCATGTATAAAGTACGTAACAGAATTCTCTTTTCGGACACAGAGAGGGTGAGGGTAGGGAAATGTAAGACCTCTGTAAAATAACAAAAAGACAACTGAGGAAATTTTGAAGATCTAGTTGGGCAGCATCCCACCTAACAAGTAGAGGGGAGCTCCAAAGGGAGAGAGGGAAAGGAAAAATGGAAATTATTAGCAAAGAATCCATTGTTTTAGGTGAGGTCTCTGGCCCAAGGGGAACGGGAAGCGTCTATCAGTACATTTCCTAGTACTGACCAGGAAATTCCCACTCCAAGTGGTTAAAGGTCATGGTGGAGGGACTTGAAAGGAGTTAGGCTAGGTATTAAGTCTTGGTTTACTGACTTGGGGCCTTAACCTAACGGTCACCATTTTGGGCCTGTGGTCTTCTTTTCAACCATGGAAAGTCCAGATGGGAGCCTGGCATTATCAGAACCGTGCTGAGCTGGAGCAAGGGCTGGAGATTCTGAGCTCTAGAAGCAGCTTTACCTAAACTGAAAGGCTAGAGTTCACCAGGGCTTGACAGTTTATGGTACCAGTTCACATGTGTTTCTTCACTTCCGCTTCCCCAATGCCTGTGTGTAGGTGGAATAGATTTTTACTTTCACTCGAAGCTGATAAAACAGAGAGGTTAAGTGGCTTTCACAAGGTCGTACAGAGAGGAAGTGGTATTAGAATTAATTACTGGTTAGCATAAAACAAAACTAGACCTTCTGACCTAACTATGGTGATCATCTTCATTATTCATACTGCATTACTTAAGTTCGCTGTGCTGATTTCCAGTTACCATATGGAAAAGGACCTTGAAACTTAGAAATAAGAAGCATACATTGGGAAGAAAATACTTTCAGAAACCAATATGCAATATTTGCATAGACTGTTCCATTTTACCTCCTTAAAATAAGAAAGGAATCTTTTACCAATACAGTGAATATTTAGTTGTTTTTTTTTTTAAGATTTTATTTATTTATTTGACAGAGAGATCACAAGTAGGCAGAGAGGCAGGCAGAGAGAGAGAGAGAGGAGGAAGCAGGCTCCCCACTGGGCAGAGAGCCTGATGCAGGGCTCGATCCCAGGACCCCGAGATCATGACCTGAGCTGAAGGCAGAGGCTTTAACCCACTGAGCCACCTAGGTACCCCTGAATATTTAGTTTTGATTCGACTTGTCCTCCTCATCTTGGAGGGCTCCCACTTTGCTCCATGTGTATTTAAGACAGATACAAATTACATGATCTAAACAAACTCTCTAGTTAAGTAGAACTTAATGTTTCCGTTGCAGGACTTTTAAAAGCCGCCTCTCACCTTAATTTCATTTCCATCCTCACATGTCAGAAGAAAGCTTCCCCACCATAAAAAGCACATAGGAATGTCTCATCTAATAGAACTATCAAACGGGATTGTGCTTCCTCGTCATCCCCAAGTGTCCTTTTTGGGCATTACAGTGAGTCTTGGTTAGAAACAGGCACGAGATCTCTGAAGTCTCTGAGGACCAATATTCCATCTTTCTGTATCAACAATGTGCCTTGGTTTTATGATCTCACTTTTTAAACTTGTACTTTTGTCCCAACCAGTTCTGGTTTCAGTTACACATTTGGCTCAGCTTCCTTAATCAGCTCTCAGCAAGGCTCTTGTAGAATCCCAGCCCTGTACCTCTCCCCTCCGTCCCCTCCCCTCGGGGCCCTCACCCATCCCTTAACCACCACTAGTCATTTCAGAAGCTCTTTGCTTGCCCTGGGCAGCACACTATTTCCTCTAATCTTATCATGTACTCTTCCTTCCAAGTAAGTTCCCCTCCTCCCACCTCTCTGCTCTTCTCATACCAGAATTTTTTTTTTTTTTTTAAAGCTTTTTGCCTCCTTAAACAAAGGGAGAATCTGCTGTTTAATTCTTTTTAATTTTTTGAAAAGATATTTATTTATTTGAGAAAGAAAGTGCACAGAAGCGGGGATGGGGAGCAGAAAGGGAGGGAGCAGCTCCCCGCTGAGCAGAGAGCCCGTGCAGCGCTCAATCCCAGGACCCTGAGATCATGCCCTGAGCCGAATACAGACGCTGAACCAAGTGAGCCACCCAGGTGCCCCTGCCTATGTAATTCTTTTTTTAAAATTCCAGCTTTATTGAGATATAATGACATGACACTATATAAGTTTAAAGTTTACAATGTAATGATTACAAATATATGTGTATATATATATAAAATCAAAGATATATATATTCATACATATATAAAAATATATATTACTTATTAAAATAAAATTTATAGATACAGAGAATCAAAATGTTTACCACAGTGCTCGCTTCGGGAGCACATATACTAAAATGTTTACCACAATAAGGTTAACACACCCTTCACCTTACATTATTATTATTTAAATCAAAGATACATATATATATAAATATATATTATTTATTAAAATAAAATTTTTACCATTCTATATTTCTTTTTTTTTTTTTAAAGATTTTTATTTATTTATTTGACAGACAGAGATCACAAGTTGGCAGAGAGGCAGGCAGAGAGAGAGAGAGGAGGAAGCAGGCTCCCTGCTGAGCAGAGAGCCTGATGCGGGCCTTGATCCCAGGACCCTGGGATCATGACCTGAGCCGAAGGCAGAGGCTTTAACCCACTGAGCCACCCAGGTGCCCTCTATTCTCTATTTCTATGAGTTTAATAATTTTAGATTCCACATATAAGTGAGATCTTACAGTATTTGTCTACCTCTGTCTTATTTCACTTAGGATAATGACCTCACAGTCCATCCACGTTGTTGCAAAGAGCAGGATGTCTTTTGTTTATGACTGAATTATATTCCACCATGTGTGTATGTGTGTGTGTGTGTATGTGTGTGTGTATCACATCTTCTTTATCTATTCATCTACTGATGGACACTGAGATTGCTTCCTGCCTTGGCTATCATAAGTAATGCTACAATGAATATGAGAGTGCAGATGTCTCTTCAAGACTGTGGTTCCATTTCCTTGGAAGTATACTCAGAAGTGGGATTGCTATGGTAGTTCTACTTGTAATTTTTTTTGAGGAAACTTCATACTATTTTCCACAGTGGCTGTACCAATTTACATTCCCACCAACAGTGTATGAGAGTTCCCTTCTCTCCACATCCACTCCAACACTCATTATCACTTATCTTTTTGATAATAGCCATTCTGACAGGTATAGGTGATATCTCATTGTTTTTTTGATTTACATTTCCCTCATGATTAGTGATGTTTTCAGGTATTTGGCCATTTGTATGTCTTCTTTGGAAAAATGTCTACTCAGATCCTCTGCCCATGTTAAAATCAGATTATTATTATTATTATTATTATTATTATTATATGCTATGGAGTTGTATGGCTTCTTTATATATATTGGATATTAACCCCTTATGGAGTAAATAGTTTGCAAATATTTTCTCCCATTCTGTAGGTTGCCTTCTCTTACTGTTGATTGTTTCTTTTGCCATACAGAAGAAGCTGCTAATCTTGATATAATCCCACTGGTTGGTTTTTGCTTTTGTAGCTTTGTGTTTTTGGTGTTAGAGCAAAAAAATTATTGCTAGGATCACTGTCAAGGAGTTTTCCCCTATGCATTTTTCTAGGAGTTTATGGTTTTATGTCTTATGTTTAGGTACTTACTGCATTTCAAGTTAATTTTTTGGGGAGATGCAAGACTGGGGTCCAATTTCACTCTTTTGTATATGCATGTCTAGTTTTCTCAACATCATTTATTGAAGAGACTATCCTTTCCCATTGACTATTCTTGGCTCCCTTGTCATATATTAGTTGACCATATATGTGTGAGTTTATTGCTGTGCACTTCATTCTGTTCTATTGGTCTACGTGTCTTTTTATGTTGGCATTATACTGTTATGATACCTATAACTTGGTGATACAGTATAGAATCAGGAAGTGTGATAACTCCAGTTTTGTTGTTTCTTAAGATTGTTTTGGCTATTCAGGGTCTTTTGTGGTTCCTTGTGAATTTTAGGATTGCTTTTTCTGTTTCTGTGAAAAATGCCATTGGAATTTTGATAGGAATTATATCAAACCTTTAGATGGTTTTGGGTAGTATGGACTTCTTAATTTTAATTCATCCAATCCATCAACTTGGGATATATTTCCATTTATTTGTGTATTCTCAATTTCTTTCCTTAGAGTTTTATAGTTTTCAGCACACACATCTTTCACCTCCCTGGTTAAAAATATTCCTAAGCATTTTATTATTTTTGGTGCTATTGTAAATGGCATTGTTTTATTTCTCTCTTTTTCAGATAGCTCATTGCTAGTGTGTAAAAACACAACTGATTTTCCTTTCTCATGTTGCATCTTGTGTGAGCTGACCATACCTAATATGGCAGCTCTATGATGTCAAGAACAGTTCCCTTCTATTTTGTTGCCTTTAATGTATGACTTCTATAACATGTGATTTCCATGTTTTTGTCCAAGATGCCTTCTCTAGCCTTTGATACAATGTCCATGTCTTAGCCATGGAAAAGAAAAAAGGGGAGTTGGAGAACATGACCCACTTCAACCAGGGAGTTATAAATGTCACTTTTACTTGGCCAGAAGTTGGTTATACTGTCGCACCTAGATTTAAAGGAGCTTGGAAAATCTGGCTTTACTCTGGGTGGCTTTGTACTCCACTAAAATTTTGGGACTCAACCAATTAAGAAGAGGGGAATGAATACTGGAAAGAGCTAGCAATTTTTGCCACATCACTTGAATCTAAATCATACTTCTCTAAAAAGTCTGATGTCTGTAACCCTCCTGTAATGAGTTATGTTGGCTCCTCAGTTTTCTTCAGTGGGTCTGAAATATTTTATCCCCCCAAACCAGCTAGCGTTTTGGAACTCTCTGAATGTTGAAAATGATCTCTTAAAAAGAGGGCTTTTGTTACTTTCTACCAAGAATCACATCATTCAATATTTTGTTGAAATGGTAGATGGAATCCTCCAGTCTCCAAGGAAACTTTATTTCTTGATGTATGAGGAACCATAATAATAAGGAAGCCAGAAGTTAGCTGGGAAAATTACAACCAAGTTTGTTTCAGCCAAAGTTTAAAATGCTCCTGTAAGACTGAAAAAAATTTTTTTTTTGGTCAGATAACTTTTTGGCAAGTACTCTGTATAACTCAGGGTTCTCCAGAGACACAGAATCAATAGGAGATTATATATATATATATATATATATATATATATATATATTTATTATAATTAACTGTCTCATGCAATTGTAGAGGTAGAAGAGTCCTTACAATCTGTCCTCTGCAACTTGGAGAGCCAAGAAGCTGGTGGTGGAATTCAGTTCAAGTCTGAAGGCCTGAGAACCAGGATCATGGATATCTGAAGGCTGGACAAGATGGATGTGTCTTAAGCAAAGAGAACAAATTCATACTTCCTCTGACTTTTTGTTCTGTGTGGGCCCTCCATGGATTGGTTGGTGCCCACTCACACTAGTGAGAATGAGCTTTTTTATTCAGACTACTGATTCAAATGCTAACCTCTTCCAGAAACACCCTCACAGACATGTTCAGAAAGGATGCTTTTCCATTTACCTGGTCATCCCTTCGCCAAGTCAAGTTGACACATAAAATTAACATTACAGTCTTCAAGTATTACAATTGGAAAGAGACTTAAATATAAGGAAAAGCCTAGGACTGACAGTAGAGTCAGAAACAATCTGATGAACTCTCTCCCTTTCCATGCAACCAGAAAATGATTATTTGGAGTAGCTGATTCTAGGGCTAGAGCGGGCAAAGTACAAGGTCAGCTTGAACATCCTGTGGTGCCAGAAAGTAAGGAAGTGTTAAAAAAAGTGATGTGTAGTCACATCAAAAGGACAAAGGAGCCAATAAAAAGGAGTACCCAATGGCCAAATCTGGGTCATCTGAGCAAAAATAAATTTTTTAAGTGATTAATTATAACCCGTAAGATAAAATAAATGTTCATGAGGCCATACAAATATAAATAAGTAATCAAATAAACAAATTAGAGAGAATGTCCTCAGAATAAAATTTCAAGAAATAAAGGTAGAAGCAATGAGGGAAATAGAGAATCGTCATATAACAAACACTCTGTAACAATTACTAAGGGCAAGAATCATTAACGGATGCTAAAAGAAACTAGAAAGTTTCTTGAGAGACAGAATATTAACAGAGGCTCAAAATGTCTCTCCATAAAATACTTACTAGTTATAGTAAGGAACCGATAGTGGGAGAACTTGGTAGACTCGACCTTAAACAAAAGATCAAAGTGAACATCATTAGTCATGAGACATAGTATATTATGTTCCTCCAGATAAGAAGTACTGACAAGGTCACAGCATAACTCTGTGATATTCTTGCCCAAAGTGCATAACCTGAATTTAATCATGAGGAAAGAGACAAACCAAAATTAAGAGACATGATATAAATAACTAGCCAGTACCTTTAAAAAATGTCAAGATGAAGAAAGACAAGGAACATTTAAGCAACATAAATATTTACTTCTGGCAAATTACATAGGAGTTCTGCTCCTTCTGGGATCAGATTTCTTTGAAAATCGATCAGAAGAAAAAAGCCCCACCGTTTTTAGGAAAAGGATAATTGATTAATTTCCATTAGGTCTGTGGCCTAATTCTTGGGCAGGCCTTTTGGAATCACTGGACCTTGAGTACAAGCTAATTTTCTTATCTCTAAGAAAGTTCTATAGAGCTACTTCTAGATCTCAACATCCTTACTGGGATCCAAAAAAATTGTATTTTTTTCAGTCTCTCTATAGTACCTGGAAATGGCAAAGCTTCCACCTATGAAAAACCAAACTTCAAAGTGGTTACTTAGATAATAAACTAACAAATTTTACTCCCCCCACATCTCATTTTAAAAGAAGTTCTGGCTTGATAATATAAGCATGATAATTAAAGATTTAGGGACTTAAGTAAGTTACATCTGTAGGGGTAAAGTATTTTTTATCTAGAAACAAGTGCTTCCCATTCTTGTATTTTAAATTACTGTGTCATACACGGGGCACCTGGGTGGCTCAGTGGGTTAAAGCCTCTGCCTTCTGCCCACGTCATGACCCCAGGGTCCTGGGATCCAGCCCCACATCCGGCTCTCTGCTCTGCGGGGAGCCTGCTTCCCTCCCTCTCTCTCTGCCTGTCTCTCTGCCTACTTGTGATCTCTGTCTGTCATATAAATACATAAAATCTTTAAAAAAAATTACTGTGTCATACAAATATAGATATTTATGGACTTAGAGTTGGTTAAATAATAATTTCTTCTACTTTTTGTATACTATCTTTTTGTTTATTCAAGCTCAGTGAATCCCACAAGGGCATTTTTTTTTTTTTAATAGCATTTAAGGTAAAGAAGGATCTCAAAATAATTTGAGACAGAAGCTGATTCTTGGGGCACGTGGCTAGCTGAGCCAATAGAGCATGTGAATCTTGATCTCAGGATCATGAGTTCAAGCCCCACATTAAGCATGGAACCTACTTAATTAAAAAGAAAGGAAAAAAAGAAAAAAAGAGAACTGATTCTTGTTTAGAAGTTCAGTTACTAGGTATGTAATGACTGTTTTACATTTTAAGCAATACCATATGATCATATAATAGCCTACTTATACATTTTTTTTTTCAAAATGTGTATTTTCTCGGTTTTTATTTTATAACCTATAGTAAGAGGCTGGAAATATATTTCCTCCAAGGAAGGAAGTGCCGAACACTGCTTAGAGTCACATAAGAAGCAAACAGTATTCATTCAGTAGCAAATTCAAAATTTCTCATAGTGCTGACCCTAGAAATTCAGATATTTTGTTTTTATTTAAGGAAATTTACTTTTATTGGTTGGTAATCTATAAGAAAAGAAGGTACCATTAACTAGTACTACCATACATCTTCACCATATACTTGGCTCTTTCTGCCTTTGCTTGGCTTCTGGCATTTGCCAAAACCAAAAATATTATAATACAATCTGACTGGATCTTTAGAAGATGGAGGTATAGTACTTAGGAGTGAAAGTATCTTGGGCTTTTGTGGGAAAATATACTAGGGAACACTTTGCCCATGCTCTATTTTTTATGTACAGCTACAGCACAAAATAGGAGATATAAAGAGATTATCCAAAGCAAAACATACCAAAAAGAGACAGAGTCCCAAAGAAAGAGACATACCTTAAAAATTGCCCATTTCCTTTTAGGAGTTCATCACTTTTTATTGCTTAGATGATTTCAGGCACTGTTTAGAGAAACAGGTATAACTATTGGAGGAAAAACCAATTTTCTCTTCTCCTATTTTTATTGCTAGAGTTATTAAGGCAATCCGTTTATTGCTAGAGATTGATCAGGAGCCATGGTCCTTGGGAAGTTAAGAAGAACAAGACTGTGATGTTATACAGAGTTGGACTTTTATTTATATATCTAGGGCTAACCTTTTTGGATCAATTTCTTTTAATGATCCATTAGACAGAAATGATAGTGCTTTGCTGGTCTGATTACAATCAATCCTATTATCATCATTTTGTTATTTATGGAAATTTTAGACTGCAGTGCTACAACAAAGGTCTTATATTCATTTTTGGTCTGTAATAAAATCTTTGAATTGGAAAATATTTTAAAGATTATCACACCTTCCTTATTAGTATAGAATTTTTACTATGGTGTCCTAAGTAGATTAGCATTGATGGTTTCTCTGAGTACCCCCTGAAAGGGACGCTTGGGTGGCTCAGTGGTTAAAGCCTCTGCCTTCGGCTCAGGTCATGCTCCCAGGGTCCTGGGATCGGGGCTCTCAGCGGTGAGCCTGCTCCCCCTCTCTCTGCCTGCCTCTTTTTTGTAGAAACTCCTTACCATTCCTAGAGAGCTCTAGCTGTTACAGATTTCCACAGCTCCCAAGCACAAAAAACACAACTCTTTTTCACGTCTACCTGTTAATTTTCTTTCTGTCTTCTGGTCTGAAGGATTTGTGGTGAACTCCAGTCAACATTAATAATACAGTCTAAAGTTACCCAGAAAAATCCAAGAGACTCTACCCAAAAATGCTAGAACTCATACAGGAATTTAGCAACACGGCAGGATATAAAATCAATGTACAGAAATCAGTTTCATTGTTATACACTAACAGTGAGTCAGAAGAAAGAGAAATTAAGGAATTGATCCCATTTATAATTGTACCTAAAACTCTGAGATACTTAAGGAATAAACCTAACCAAAGAGACAAAGGATATGTACCCAGAAAACTATAGAACACTCATGAAAGAAATTGAGGAAGACATAAAGAAATCGAAAATTATTCCATGCTCATGGATTGGAAGAAAAATATTGTTAAAATGTATATGCTACCTAGACTAATCTATACATCCAATGCAAGGCTTATCAAAATATCATCAACTTTTTTTCACAGAGCTGGAACAAATAACCTTAAAATTTTATGGAACCAGAAAAGACCCCAAATAGCCAAAGGAATGTTGAAAAGGAAAACCAAAGCTAGTGGCATCACAATGCCAGCCTTCAAGCTATATTGCAAAGCTGTAATCATCAAAACAATTTGGTACTGGCACAAAAACAGACACATAGACCAATGGAACAGAACAGAGAACCCAGAAATGGACACTCAACTCTATGGTCAACAAATCTTTGACAAAGCAGGATAGAATGTCCAATGGAAAGAAGACAGTCTCTTCGACAAATGGTATTGGGAAAACTGGACAGCCACATACAGAAGAATGAAACTGGACCATTTCCTTACACCACACACAAAAATAGACTCAAAATGGATGAAAGAGCTAAATGTGAGACAGAAATACATCAAAATCCTAGCAAATACAGGCAGCAACCTCTTTGACTTTGGCTGCAGCAACTTCTTGGTAGACACACCTCCAAAGACAAGGGAAACAAAGGCAAAAATGAACTATTGGGACCTTATCAAGATAAAAACTTTTGCGCAGCAAAGGAAACAGTTGACAAAACCAAAAGAAAACCTACAGAATTGGAGCCGATATTTGCAAATGTCTTATCAGATAAAGAGTAGTTTTCAGGGCGCCTGGGTGGCTCAGTGGGTTAAAGACTCTGCCTTCAGCTCAGGTCATGATCCCAGGGTCCTGGGATCAAGCCCCGCATCGGGGTCTCTGCTCAGCAGGGAGCCTGCTTCCTCCTCTCTCTCTGTCTGCCTCTCTGCCTACTTGTGATCTCTGTTGAATAAATAAATAAAGTTTTTTTTAAAAAAAAGAGTAGTTTTCAAAATCTATAAAGAACTTCTCAAACCTGACAACCAAGAACAAATAATCCAATCAAGAAATGGGCAGAGGACATGAACAGACATTTCTGAAAGAAGACATCCCAATGGCCAACAGTCATGTGAAAAAATGTACAACATCACTTGGCATGAGGGAAATAAAAATCAAAATCACAATGAGATACCACCTCACACCATTCAGAATGTCTAAAATTAACAAGTCAGGAAATGACAGATGTTGGTGAGGATGTGGAGAAAGGGGAACCCTCTTACACTGTTGGTGGGAATGCAAGCTGGTGCAGCCACTCTGGAAAACAGTATGGAGATTCCTCAAGAAGTTGAAAATAAAGGTACCTTATGAGCCAGCAATTGTAGTACTGGGTATTTACCCCAAAGATACAAATGTAGTGATCGGAAGGGGCACCTGCACCCCAATGTTTATAGCAGCAATGTCCACAATAGCCAAACTATGGAAAGAGCCCAGATGTCTACTGACAGATGAATGGATAAAGAAGATGTGGTATATAAATATACTGGAATATTGCACAGCCTTCAAAAAAAAGAAAGAAGAAATCTTGCTATTTGCAGTGATGTAGATGGAACTAGAGAGTATTATACTAAGTGAAATAAGTCAGTCAGAGAAAGGCAATTATCATATGATCTCACTGGTATGTGGAATTTAAGAAACAAAATAGAGGAGCACAGGGGTAGGAAGGGAAAAATAAAACAAGATGAAATCAGAGAGGGAGACAAATCATGAGAGACTCTTTCTTAATCATAAGAGGGTTGCTGGAGGGGGGGCGGAAGGGGGAACTGGGTAGTGGACATTAAGGAGGAGAGCACATGACATAATGAGCACTGGGTGTTATATGTATCTGATGCGTCACTGAATTCTACCTCTGGAACTAATAATACACTGGAAGTTAATTCACTGAATTTAAATAAAAATGAATAAAAAATAAAGTATTAAAAAAAACCCAATAGTGAAAAACACTGATGAACTTTAATTTCTTTAAAAATAAATTTTAGTTTTATAGCAAATGTGAAATTAAGAAAATAAAGTTCTACAGATTTTGGAGGAGTTTTGATACACTTTTTTGATTTCCTGGGATTAAAGGTAGATGTAGGACCTTGGGATAGACTGTGTTCTTGGGGTATGTTATGTGTACTTACTGTGTTCTCATAGGTCAAAATGGAAGAAGTTAGCCAGAATAAATTATAAGATCAAATTTATTAATCTGATTATACCTTTTGCTGTTTGCAGCAAGAATGCTTTCCTTAAAGTGGATTAAATGAGAGATACAGAACTTTCAAGTCAGAAATGCTCTTAGATTTGGAGTTCAAATTCTGCATTCAGTGGCTGGAGGAACTGTACCCTGAGCATATGTTATTGTCTAACAAGTTCCCAGGGATCTCGGGATCTCTGGGGACCTCTGTGGCCTATCAAGTGGTTTATAGATAGTAGTGTGACAGTTTCAGGAGAACTAATGGAACAATTTTGTTCACCTACATTTTCCAAATACAGAGATTTAATGTAATTTACTATTTTCAAGAAGTCCGATATTCTTCAAGTGTGTCTATAGGACAAGGACTGTGTTGGTCAGTTCACCTAGTGTGACATACTTACACAATTTGCTTGTTATTTCTATGTGTTAAATTGGCCTTTTAGTGTTATTCTTACATATTGCTAAAAACCCAGTTCACAAGAATGAATCAATGGAGCAAGGTGACAAACAGCCACACGAAGGTTCCAACTCTGTGTCACCGTAAAATGTGACTCTTATGGTGAGACAGAGAAATTAATAATGTGATGATTCCACACAGGCAGCTAGAAGAGGCAAGGGTCAAATCTGAAGTTAAAAAAAATAAGTAGATAGCTGAATATTGGGTTTAATTGGACTGGCAGTTATTTTGTCCCTAATTTCAGTCACAAAACTTTCATTTATTTATTTATTTATTTAGTCACGAAACTTTTATAGAGTGACATAAAGCCACTGAGACGTGTGTGCAATGTTCAAGCAAAGCAGAGTGATTTCACTGGTAAACCAGTAATAATTCTAACAAGAACAAGTAAAAAAAAAATGCTTTCCAGGACAGAACTGCCAGAGTTTAAGGAGAGGGCAGACATACAAAGGTTTTATTCAACGCTTCAACTCTTACAGAAAAAACCAATATAATTTACACCAGTCTTAAGAAAGTTATAAAGGCAGTTATGAAAGTGAAGATAATTATTATACTCAGACATAACACAAGCAAGAAAAAAAAAAGGGGCCATTGCCTGAATTCCTTATCAAGTGACAAGGCCAGGGATGGTATCATATCACTAGCAAACAATACAGAAGAGGAATTCCTGTTAAGAACATGTGAACAGCTGGGGCACCTGGGTGGCTCAGTGGGTTAAGCCTCTGCCCTTTGGCTCAGGTCATGATCTCAGGGTCCTAGGATTGAGCCCCGCATCCGGCTCTCTGCTCAGCAGGGAGCCTGCTTCCTCCTTTCTCTCTCTGCCTGCCTCTCTGTCTACTTGTGATCTCTCTCTGTCAAATAAATAAATAAAATCTTAAGAAAAAAAAACCATGCGAACAGCTATTTTACATTAGAATTGGGTAAAATTGCCTTCAGTGGATGGGAAGCACAGACACGAAAGGAGAGGTGTTTGAGTCCACTTGCTTTGCTGATGCTAAAAAATCAAGCTTTAGAGAAAGCCTTCTTTCCACTTAGATAACAATGACTGTCCGAGCATCATGGAGCATAGAAAAGGTTCACTGGTTTAGTACTGACGGAACTCTCAGTTCAACAGGAAAGGGTATCACAAAGGAATAAAGAGAGCCACATGAAATACCCATCCGCGCAGTTGTCTTAGTGGCAGAACATAGTTGTCTTAGTGGCAGAACATGGTTGACTTAATGTTGAGTGAAATGGTGAAAGATTCCCAATACAACTAAGTTGTAGCCACCCTGCGATTATGTATTCTCAGAAACGTGCAGGAAAATGGGTAACAAAAGATGGGCTGCTTTTCGGGACAAGATGTTTACAGATTTTCTAAGTGAGGGAAGATATAGAATATATATGTATTTTTACCCGTGTAGATAGAGACCGCTTTGGTGATTTCAAAAGGATTGCTTAAGTGATGTTTCTCAGCAGCATTTCACTATATTTCTTTATCTAAAAGATTTTTATTTATTTATTTATGAGAAACAAAGTAAGAGGGAGAGGCAGAGGGAGAAGCAGACTTGTGGCTGAGCAGGGAGCCTGATGAGGGACTCGATCCCAGGACCCTGAGATCATGACCCGAGTCAAAAGCACTTAGCCGACTGAGCCACCCAGGTGCCCTGAAATATAATTTTTTTTTAATGTTGGGGATAACATATCCAGGTCTTCTCAGATCAAACTGAACTGTGAATGGCTGATAACCAAGAATTTTACTCTTTCTCAGGGACTAACGATGTTTTTCACTCATTGGAGACAGAAATCAAGGAGGCAGTATCATCACGCATATTTAAAAACCAGCAACTGTGCCTGAACATGAAGACTAGATTTAAGAAACCATGGCAGATGTTGCTAATTGCTCTCCCCTCCCCTCTGCTAAGAGCTAGTCTTCCTTTTCCATGTTATAGAACCAATGTTTTGTTTAGGCCAACCCCAGGATATGAAAAGCAACAGTTGTAAGTGGGACCACATAGGTTTTCATGGGTTGTGCACAGTACAACTGTTGTGGTCATTCTCCACTGTTCTGGGTCTAACATAATTCAGTGTTTCTAGTCCCTTTTGCTTATGGGGATGGCCTTAAGGCATTGTTCTAGAAATGAGACACTGTAGGGGCCTCTGGGAAAGCCGAAGGATGAAAAGCCAACACAATAAGGAAGAAAGACATAAAATTTGTTTCCTTGATCACATCCATGAGCCGTGAAACCAAGATCAAAACAAAGTGTCTAAGGACTTCTTGTTACAAGAAAAACAAACCTCAGTCTGGTGTTATTGGGAATTCATCACTTGCAGCCAAAAACCTTCTTAATGGATATATAAGTATACCCATTCTTTAGGAGAACAATACTTATCTAACTGTGTAAATCTAGCTGTTATTAATATTTTTATTTTTTAAAAAGATTTTATTTATTTATTTGACAGACAGAGATCACAAGTAGGCAGAGAGGCAGGCAGAGAGAGGAGGAAGCAGGCTCCCCGCCCATCAGAGAGCCCGATGCGGGGCTCGATCCAAGGACCCTGGGATCATGACCTGAGCTGAAGGCAGAGGCTTTAACCCACTGAACCACCCAGGCTCCCCTATTTTGATGTTTTTTACTCTCAGATTTTTCTGTACATGGCACATAAAATTAGGTTCATTCTATATGGACATGCAGTGTGGTGTCTGAGGACTGAAATGGAAACAGTACACCTGACGTTACTATATTTTAAATGCGAAGAGCAGGGGTGTCTGGGTGGCTCAGTCGTTAAATGTCTGCCCAGAGTCCTGGAATTGAGCCCTGAGTAAGGCTCTCTGCTCAGTCTGCTGCTCAGTCCTCTGCCTGCCACTCCCCCTGCTTGTGCTCTCTGTCAAATGAATAAATAAAATCTTAAAAAAAAAATGAAGAGGGCAAGCCAATATGAAATAATTTTTGTTATAAGATTAATTTGAGTGACTCTCCTTCCTTATTAGAAGTAAGGCAACATGTTTACATTGCTCTACTAAAATTCTGTACTGACACACTCTGTCTCATTGTGAGGAAGTCTTTGTCTCCAGTGAACTCCAGAATATAGAGCATACAGAGGGAGTGCCCTCCTTTGCCTGGGGATACAGAGGCTCTCTGAGAGGGGAAAGTATCAAGACCTCCAATTTTTTTGCCTGAGACTCAAATTAGGGAAATCTACTGGGAGGGACTCAGTTTGCCCTGAGCAAGGTCAGGAAAAGGTAACACAGTCACTAGAGTGGAATGACCACGTGTTTAAAAGACTCAGTAGCTATGTCTAGGACTAGGGTGGTGGGGGACTGGAACAAAGGGAGATGTTGACTGACCGTAGAACCTTCCTGGGCCAATCCTCTTGGGAGTTGACTCACACCTGGGATATTAGCTGTGCAAATGCATTCATGTTTCTATAACTTTGGGAAGAACTGTGCCCAAGTCAACAGAGAGCTATTCTGACCCAGCAAAAAACTAACAAAGGAGTTTTTCTTCTTGTGAACACTTACAACGAAGGCGGGAATTTGCTTCTGTATAAAGAATAACAGTAGGGATAACAGCTATATCAAACTGGGGAAGTCCGGCCACTTCACCAGAGCAAAACTGCTCCACGATGGAGAAACTTATTTGCTATATATAAGAGGTTTCACATGTAAATGCCTATGAAGGTCAGGCTGATAACGTAAATGGGGTGGCTTGATTCAATCATTAATTAATTAAGTCAACGGTTGTATGTCAGGCCCTGTTCTAAGCACATGGTAGATATCAGTGAAAAAACCAACCCAGCCCACCACGGTCAACAAAACAATGTCTTTGGGGAGCTGAGCTTCCAGGAAGGGGCATTTATATACAGTTTGGGTTGTATTAAGATAAATGTCAACTAAGAGTCTCAGGGTAAGCAATACAATAGAGAGTAGTGAGGTCTGTGCCAAGCAGGCTTGAACGAGCCCTGCCTGGAGGAAGCAACCATTGTCAGTCCCAGGTGATTCCTGCAGGCAGGAAGGTGGCCCAGGTTTACCAAATCTAATGGCTTTTATGGAGCCATTATAAATCCCTATTTTTTGTGTGTTTGATTTCCTGATTTTTAAATGTAGTCATCAATTTCGATGTAAAATACCATAGGGACTATGTAAGATGTCATTGGGGGATGCTAGACGAGGGTACGTTGTAATTTCACTATATTATTTTTATAGCACCGTATGACCTAAAATGATTTCTAAATAAAAATTTTAAAAGAAATTACTGCTTGTACTAAAATGGTCTAGATATGGCTCATAAATTGTCAGTTACAAGTTTTGCTCTATACATGGATATTTGGTAAAGGAAATTTTAAAGAGCATAATATCCATTCTTTATTTTTTTCTTTTTCTTCTTCTTTTTTTAAGAGGGCTCCATATAGAGCCCAATGTGGGGCTGGAACTCGGGACCCTGAGATCAAGACCCAAGCTGAGATTGAGAGTTGGACACTCAATCCACTAACCCACCCAAGCGCCCCTAAAGAGCTCTAATACCCATTTGTTTGTTCACTCTTTATCCATCTATTCATTCAAAACTACTTATTAAGAATCTATAATTTGTGGGCACCTGGGTGGCTCAGAGCGTTAAGCCTCTGCCTTTGGCTCAGGTCATGATCTCAGGGTCCTGGGATCAAGCCCCGCATTGGGCTCTCTGCTCAGCAGGGAATCTACTCACCCCCCCACCCCCGCCCCCGCCGGCCTCTCTGCCTACTTGTGATCTCTCTGTCAAATAAATAAACACAATCTTAAAAAAAAAAAAAAAGAATCTATTATGTGTCTTCCAGGTGCCAGGGTGTGTCAGTGAACCAAAGAGACACTTGAACACAGTCAATGAGTTAATTACACATTATTTTAAAAAGCAGTGGAGAAAATGAACGGCAGATGGAGAGAGGGAGGCAATGTAAAATAAGTCAGTTCCCAGAATAAGAAGGCAATGGAGTTTTGTTTGGTACCATCCCAACAGAACATGAGCAATGGATGTTGTTTGGCCCTGAAGACCGTGCCAGGGACTAGTGACAGGTGGAATTTTTGGCTGGCTTCCCTAGTGGCATTGTGAACCCCACCCCGCAACCCGGCAGTACCGTGAGCCGACTGGAAGTCACTGTTGCTGAGGGTGCTGGTGGTGGTCTCCAGACACACGTGGGGAAGGTTGTTGAAGATTCCAGTGAAGTTAGTAGGAAGTAGCTGGGTGGCAGTTGCTCCACTCACCTTCCCCAGTGGAGAACCAAAAGACTTAAGGAGCTTGTTCACAGTCACCTAGAACACTGTGAACTCAGGGAGAAAATTACTTGGAGTGCCACAGCTAAAAATAACCCCTTTCATTCCACACCCATACACACCTTCGCGCATGAGCGCACACATTTCCACATAAGTAGTATATTTTTTTTTTTTAATTTTTTATTTTTTATAAACATATATTTTTATCCCCAAGGGTACAGGTCTGTGAATCACCAGGTTTACACACTTCACAGCACTCACCAAAGCACATACCCTCCCCAATGTCCATAATCCCACCCCCTTCTCCCAAACCCCCTCCCCCCCAGCAACCCTCAGTTTGTTTTGTGAGATTAAGAGTCACTTATGGTTTGTCTCCCTCCCAATCCCATCTTGTTTCATAAGTAGTATATTTTATGCTAAGTATATTTCTTTATATTCCTGAGTAGTTTTCAGAATAACGACTTTTTATGGCTATATAGAGTGCTATCCTTTGGATGTGCATTATACATTTAAATGCTCCCTGATTGTTGGACATTCAGGTTTTATTATTTCATTATTATATATAATGTAGCAATGAACATGACTGAATAAAAAACTTTGTGTCCCTGCATACTTTAAAACTTTTCATTTTTCTTGCTTCCTTATATTCCAAAAAATACTGCACTAGGTTATACTTAGACCAAAATAAATGAGAAAGACCACTTCCTTGTGTATTTGCCAACACAGAATACTATCACTTAAAAAAATTCCAAATCTTTTTCATGGCAAGGAATGTGATTAATATTTTATTTTGTTGTTTTACGATGTACTAATTCCAAGAAAACTTTGTTCCTTGGGATCTCATCTGCTGAGTGAATCCCTAAATTGTTAAAATGTTTCTCTGTTCACTTAGAGGAATGTTTTTAGTATGGGTCTATCTGATAGGTGGATATGTGACCTTGGATCATTGGTGAACTACTCTGGGCCTCTTTTTCTTCGACTACAAAATGATGATCACTAACATTCTTTCTGGAATTTTTAAATGAGAAATGAGATATATTTAAGACATGATTTTTGATTGGATAGTTCTAAAATAACATCGGGATTGGGCTGTTGACTTAACTTGGGTTCAGTTGTTTTTTATGGTTGAGGAGCACATACTGCTGTAGATTCCTACATGTAGTTTCAGGGCCTGTGTCAACCAGTGTTGGAACTTTGCTTTGGTGTGATGAGAAATAACTTCATTTTACATATTCTATAAAACCTATATTTTTCTAAGTATTTACATTTTTTTAAACATTTTGAATCTTCATCATAAGATTTATGCTTGTCAATGAAACATCCTAATTCAATTTTTTAGCTATTTCACTCATACCTGGACTTGTTCCCCTTATTGGTTCAGGCTATTTAAAATATTTCTTTCAACTTTCCAACTTAGTGTGTAGCTGTAGCGGACCAATGTTTAAATTTTTACTCTCATAGATTCTTCATCTATCCAGAACCACGGTTGTTTTTTAATGCGTCATTTATGGTGAAGGTGGGGGAAAAAAACACCATGGGACAATGATTTTTGTGGCATTTCAGTGTAACAGAAAAGGAAATAAAGTAACCCACTAAGTCAATTCAAATGAAATTTGTGGATTGGTGTGTATGGGGTACTAGGGTAAACCAAGGAGGACAGGGTTCTGTCCTCAGAGAGCTGACAATCTAGTCGGTGTGTGGATTGGGGACTGTGCTTTTCCTAGTCTTTTCCTCCTCTGCCTGGCATGTAACCTTGGGAGCAATGTGAGGCTGGCCTGGGAGGGTTTTTCAATGACCCTGTGGTCATGTTTCTAGTTCCTGTCTCCCATCCTCAAGAGTGTCCTCTGAGGGGCACCTGGGTGGCTTAGTGGGTTAAGCCTCTGCCTTTAGCTCGGGTCATGATCTCAGGGTCCTGGGATCTAGCCCCACATCAGGCTCTGCTTCCTCCTCTCTCTCTGCCTGCCTGTCTGCCTACTTGTAATCTCTATCTGTCAAATAAATAAATAAAATCTTTAAAAAAAAAAAGAGTGTCCTCTGAGATGTCAGTGATCCCGCCGGGTTTCCCATTCCACAACCCATGCTGCTCTTCACAGCTGAATACTTTCAACACAACCATGAGACCCCTTTGGATCTTACCATTTTCCCTCAGTACTTCTTAATCTCTCGGGTGGAAGGGAAATGGACATTTCCAGTTGCTTTGTTTTACCATCTGGGTCCTCAAGGAAGCTTTATCAGGGGGTTGTGTCAGCCAACCATGGCTTCATTTCCACGTGAGAGCTATTAAATAAATCTACAGATTCTACCTTGGCCTTGATGTTTTAATGGGTGCAGGTGGGTGGGTGGGGAACATATTCCATGTCTCCCTCCAAAGCTCTCCTGTACCTAAACATCTTGTATCCCTCTCTACATCTCTTCTCCCCACCTGTGAGAACCCAGTTTGGGCAAGAGGTTGAGGAATCACACAGTCTTCTACCAGGACTTTTGAATGAAGGGCCAAAACTCAGATGTAGTTCCTTTCTGACACTTCCATCTTGTCCCTTAGAGCAGTGTTAAGAATCATACGAAACACATGTCAGCCAATTCCTCCCTTATATCAAGATAAGGAGAGCCTACCTTTCATCAACATGGAGTCCATCAGTTATGAACATGCTAGTGACAAAGCCACTAAGATGTGATAGGAAAAACATGGAAGACAGAAGTCCATAGTCCAGAGGGGAATTGGGAGAGGGGCAGAGATGATGCAGCTTCCTGAGGGACAGCCTGGAGGAAAGATCCCAGGGGAGCACTGAGAGATCCTGATCTTGAGCTGGGGGGTTAGTGGCGGTGGGGGCTCAGGACAGCCAGGGAGGGAGGAGGCTATGAACCATTGGCAGGATAACTTTGGTTTTCTCCTTGGCCAAGAGTTAGAAGCAAGACTGGGAATCTTAGAGCTCCGAAAGCTGTTTGGAGTAGCTTCTGTGGGGAAATCCAAAGAGAAAGAGAGGAAATCTGCTGAGTCACACTGAAGTGTTGTTATAACCCAGTTACAAACCAGACACTATACTGTGTGTATTATATACTCTTCACCACAGGACCTTTGCATGACAAAGATGCTTACCCTGATTGAATTGAAGAGGGGAATGAGAAGCAGAGAATTGAAGCAATTTGCTCATGGTTATTTAGCTAGTAAGGGGAGGAACTTATAATCAAATAATCAAATACAGGTGTGAGGAAATTCCAGGTACTTTGCAGCCCAGCAGAAGTAGCTGGAGGGGCTGTGAGAATGGATGAGGCCTCAGGGGACATGGCAGAGTGGCGGAGATAGGGACTGGTCTGGGGTCAAAGCCCAAGTGTTTCTACTACTAGTGGTATAGTAGAAGAAACCTCTAGTAGCCTCTATCAGCATTCTCTGTGCCTTTCACATGTAAGTCTTGGCAACCTGAGAGTAGAAAAAAGTAGATGAGAGGTACCCAGAGTTGGGGGCTGATGTGGAGCTCAGAGCCAGGGGGTGTGGCCAGGGAGTGGGCCAGCATTATTTGGTAACTCCAGGTCCACTTGAAGTGTTAACCAAATTTTTAAGTCCATTTGCAATAAGCAACTTTGAAACTTAAATTTTTAGTCTCAGTTTTTACATCTTGTAATGTCTTAGCACTTGAGATCTCCTTCTGTGAATTTTTGAAAACCTGCCTTTGAGGACACACTGCATAGCAGGAGGTCACATGTTAATTTGCCATGGACATTCTTGGGAGAAAAGTCTGAATATTCAGAACTGGTTTGGAGCCTGTTTTTCTAAAAATTCTGTTGTTGATGTCTATTTCCTTCTCATGGCCATGTGGAGGAATAAATTCTTACCCTTTCTGTTATTTTTCTAAACAAAATAAAATATGATATCTGTTCAAAAACATTTAATAAGGTAAAGGAAAAGCCAGTTTGAAAAAAGGTCACCAAGACACAGGGACGTGTGGTATTTGCTGAAAGCGCCTGTCAGAAGAGTCTGAGAATAACGTAGATTGGCCAAAGGAAACAAGACACAATTAAGGCGAAACTCATTCCCGCAGGATCACAGAAATGTGAGTTTATGAATCCTAAGAGGTAGGAGACCAAATGAGATCTAATTGTGTCTTATTTAACTTGGCCTTTTAAATGGATAACCCCTGGCGCTCTCTGCAAATATCACACTTTTGTCAAACTGACCTTACTCTAATGTATTTTTATTTTAGTGAATGTGAAGTATTTTTGATCATATAATAGTAACTCAATTAATAAGATTTTCAAGTATAAATGCAGACTATGCCCTAATGGAAACCATATTACCAGTGGAAAAAGTTCCATCCCTTATGATCATATTCTAGCTCAAATAGCTCTCACAGCAGGACCTCGAAAAGGGCCCAAAAAAATAGCTTAAGAAATATTACTTTTGCGAAGATTCACAGACTCAGTTTAAATATACTAGGAAAATAAGAGTCTAAGTCATCCAGATAAACTGATGTTCATCGTCAGGAGAGAAAGTATGAAATACTGTCAACCCCAAATGGTCTTCTAGTTTTGAGTTGTACCACAGAAAAATCTAAATCAGACATAGTTCTCAAGCTCACTCTCTGAGGTTTATACTGAAATGTATAATATTTTCTGAAGGAGCTTTAACTTCTTCATTTTATTTTTTTTGTCAGGGTTTCCATGAAAACCTAAAACCTTGGCTCCAGGTGACCAGGGTTCTAGTCCAAAGTTGGCCATCAACTCATGCTGCGTTTAGGCAAATCACTCGTTAGCTCTGGGACTCTTCATTTCCCATCTGCCAATGAGTGTTCTCAACTAGATGACTGCCAGGTTCTCATCCAGCTCAAACCATATTTAACTCCACTTGACTTTGTACCTTGTTGAATAATCTAAAGTCAAATTAAAGTTGGAAGGAGATGGTGGGCTCTCAGTGTCTTTGTTGATTGACTGATTGATTGATTGGCTTAAAAAAAAAATTCAGGAGAAGGCATTTCCCATGAGAAATCAATACATTATGTCTTGGGAGAGCTGGGATCTGACCTGGTTCCATATGAGAAACACCTCAGGTCTGGATGAAATAAAAAGAAATACAGGCCAAAGTGAAGGCAGGAGGGACAGAAATGACAGAGCTTTTGTTCTGAGGATGTGTAATAGTCCTTAACTCACAAAGACTGAATTCTTGCCTGCCCATCTTTCTGGTCCTTGTATAAGAACATCCTGCCAAAGAATGTTAGCAGTGTGAATGACCTTCACAGGGTTTAACGATTCACTGATTATAAAAAATGTTTCACCTGGCATAACAATGAGTATGTATTCCTGGAGTCTATCCCCGCTGACCTGAAGGGAGAGCTCCTCCTTCTCCCCCCAACCACCAGGAGTGTGCTAAATGGACAAGGGAAGCCTGGCTAGAGTCTATATTTACCTGGCCAGATAACTGAGCGAACTAAAATGTCTTTTATTATCCATACATGGTTTACTTACTTTGTAGGGTATCTGTAGTCTTTATTAAAACCATATGTATTCTTGTCTCACTTCTGAACACCTCTGAAAAATCAATCCATACATGCTTGGGAGTGCAAATCACACTCATTTCAGAGTCAGTGGAAACAAACAGAAGTAGGTAGGCAAATTAGCTTCAGAAATTACCTAATGGCATCTGCATGAAAATAGAAGTGGCTTCTGGCTGCTCCCACTTACTCACGTGAGTAATTGTTAAGTTCAGACCTGATTTTTCCGGAAAAACAACTTTGGATCTCAACAGGCTTAATCTCGTCCCCCACTCTCACGTCCCCCATAGTAACAGATAATTTGGTGAGATTAGCATTTTAGCACCTGACTCCCAACATTCACTGGAGTCAAGATAACACACATAGAAAAGACTTGTAAGCCAAACTCAGAGAAGGTGAAGTGAGCAGAAACACAGCATTTTTGAGTCAGAAATATTTTTGTTATTTGCAGTTGTACTCTTAATTCTAATAAAGAGGAAAGAAATTCAACACCTTCAAAAGTCCCATTAAAACTGTATTTTAATATATTCCTGCCAAAACAGAAAGACTTTCATAAATGAAGTTACATTTTTTGACACACAATGAGTTGCCTGTCACTTCATTTTCCTTTGTTCAATGTTCTTTCTTAGAGCTAAAAGTTGGGGACTAGTCTGTGTCCTACAAATCTAGGGCTATTACAAAAACTTAGTCCACAGTAGCTAATACTTTTTTGTGGTAAAGACATTTTAGTTTGTACATATTCTTTTAGGAAACATTAATAAATCAATCAACTATGCAAGGGAGACCTCAATATTTTAAGGTAATTTAAAAATATCAAACACATCCCTTTTAATACTGATTTTTATTTATTAAATATTCTTGCTTACTCTGTTAGGGATCTAGAAATTCAACTAGTATATCTGTGTCCTTTGTATTTTACTTTAAAGGTGTTAAAATCTTTCAAGTTAAGATTGCTTTGTTTAAATAATATTTAAGACCTCAATATTTTAAGGTAATTTTAAAATATCAAACATTTAAATTTATTTAATTTTAATTTTAAATTTATTTAGATAAATTTAAATTTGTTTAAATTTAGAATGCCTAGATTCATATATATGTCCTTTTAGTTCTTTTAATCTTAAAATGATTTAAAAAATGTTTGAAGTTTGAATATACACTGTTAGTAGGGAACACACTGAGGGTTGCTGGAGGGGAGGAGGGTGGGGCATGGGTTAATTGGAGGATGGGCATTAAGGAGGGCATTTATTTATTTATTTTTATTTTTTTAAAAAAATTTAATTTTTTTAAAAAAATATTTTATTTATTTATTTGACAGAGGGAGATCACAAGTAGGCAGAGAGGCAGGCAGAGAGAGAGAGGAGGAAGCAGGCTCCCTGCTGAGCAGAGAGCCCGATGTGGGACTCGATCCCAGGACCCTGAGATCATGACCTGAGCCAAAGGCAGCGGCTTAACCCACTGAGCCACCCAGGCGCCCCCCCAAAAATTTAATTTTTTATAAACATATAATGTATTATTAGCCCCAGGGGTACAGGTCTGTGAACCACCAGGTTTACACACTTCACAGCACTCACAATAGCACATACTCTCCCCAATGTCCATAACCCCACCACCCTCTCCCTACCCCCCTCCCCACGGCTCCCCTCAGTTTGTTTTGTGTGATTAAGAATCTCTTATTGTTTGTCTGCCTCCCGATCCCATCTTGTTTCATTTATTCTTTTCCTACTCCCCAAACCCCCCTCGTTGCCTCTCCACTTCCTCGTATCAGGGAGATCATCTAGGAATTGTCTTTCTCTGATTGACTTATTTCGCTAAGCATAATACCCTCTAGTTCCATCCATGTTGTTGTAAATGGCAAGATTTCATTTCTTTTGATGGCTGCATAGTATTCCGTTGTATATATATACCACATCTTCTTTATCCATTCATCTGTTGATGGACATTAGGTTCTTTCCATAGTTTGGCTATTGTAGACATTGCTGCTATAAACACTGGTGTGAAGGTGCCCCTTCGGATCACTACATTTGTATCTTTAGGGTAAATACCCAATAGTGCGATTGCTTGGTCATAAGGTAGCTCTATTTTCAACTTTTTGAGGAAGCTCCATGCTGTTTTCCAGAGTGGTTGCATCAGCTTGCATTCCCACCAACAGTGTAGGAGGGCTCCCCTTTAAGGAGGGCATTTCTTAAGATGAGCACTGGGTGTTCTATGTAAGTGATGAATCACTCAATTCTGCTCCTGAAACCAATATTATACTACATGTTAACTAACTGGAATTTAAAAAAAAAATTGAAACAACAACAAAAAAAGGATGATTATATAAACACTAAATGAATACATTCTCCCAGTAAAAATTCAAACTTTCAAGATGTGGTCAGCCTCTGGAATGTAGGTCTCCTTGCCAGATGCTATGAACACTGTCAGCTGCTTGGTGTAAACTCTTGAAGATAACTACCATTTGTATGCACATTTCCATTGGACAGTATAGAGTATTTTGGAGTATGTTCCAACATAACTAGTATGAAATGCCAGTGTTATTCCACGGCTTGACTCTTCACTTGGGTATAATACATTTCAAGTTTTCCCTATTAGTACATACAATCCACTTTATCATTTTAAGCTATTCCTTAGTATTATATGGAATACATATTAAAAATGTATTTTCTCGGTGCCTCTGACTTTGGCTCAGGTCATGATCTCAGGGTTCTGGGATCGAGCCCCACGTCGAGCTCTCTGCTAAGTGGAGTCTCTTCCCCCTCTCTCTCTGCCTGCTGCTCTGCCTACTTCTGATCTCTCTCTCTGTATCAAATAAATAAATAAAATCTTTAAAAAACGTATTTTCTCTTCTAATTTTCATAGATATGTAGGTTGTCGCCATTTTGTTACAATGCTAAGTATGCCTCATTACAATGGTCAAGTCTGAGTGAGGTTCTAAACAGTTTTGCTTTCTTTTCTGAAAATTTGGTATAGTCAAGTCTAAGTCTCCTGAAGTGTTTCTTTTCACCACAAGCCTCTATCAGACATTTTCCTCAACAAAGTCCATTCTCATGCTAAAAATCATTTAGAGGATAGTTGTTAAAGTAACAAGAAAAATTTCCCACCTCATTTTATGTCCTCAGGGCTTGGCACTCATAATAGAAAATAGGTGATACTTGATAAATATTTTTGTTGGTTAAATAAATTATATATTTGGGGCATCAAGAGCATTGTCCTGGGCATGGGAAGAGCTAGGCTTTTGTGACTTGGGTTTGTGATCCTAGATATGGGAAAAATTGATTCCAGCTTCTTTACCCTCCTCAGAAATAGGAGGTGGTTGAACATGAGGTTTCAAAGATCTTGCCTGAGGCTCTACCTCATGCATTTTTATTTATTTATTTATTTGGTGGTGCTGCTGTGGGGGGGAGGGTTGGGAATGCTTTCCACAGTGTACTTTGTAAATGCTAAAGAGGTTGTTTGATTAGCTGGTAGTTTTATTTGATTTTCATAGTATTAAAATGCAGCAAAAATTTAAATATATGTTTATAAATTTTTCTCCAAGATGGGGATAAAAAGAAAAAAATCAGAGCTTGAGGCAATTTGCCACACTAAAAGAACATATTCATGAATCTAGGTATCAATCCTAAATACTATTCACAGAAAGTCTAGATCTCTAGGAATTAAAGAGAAAAAATACTTTAGAGATTATTTCTGGGCAAACTTTTCTATTTAAGGAATCTCTGGTTAAAATACCATTTTTTTTAAAAGATTTTATTTATTTATTTGACACAGAGAGATCACAAGTAGGCAGAGAGGCAGGCAGAGAGTGAGAGAGGAAGAAGCAGGCTCCCTGCTGCGCAGAGAGCCTGATGCGGGACTCGATCCCAGGACCCCGAGACCATGACCTGAGCTGAAGGCAGCAGCTTAACCCACTGAGCCACCAGGTGCCCCCTAAAATCCCATTAAAAAAAAAAAGTATATTCAGATGGGACTTGAGACAGTCAATTGTGTTTCTTTATTCCCTTAGATTCTTATATATTGATTTTGATAAGAAGGTAAGTATCTATACTGTTTTTTAAAAATCACATGCCCCTGTCTTATTGCTATACATCAAAAGAATCTATGGTACTCTCTGTTTCAAGTAAGTTGATTCTTTAAGAATTGCTCTAAGATGCTCTCTGGAGTGGAAGGAGAGGAATCTATAAATCTATAAATCTACAAATGTAGATTTATAATCATGAGAGGAAAAAAGGGATATATATACATGTATAAATGACTCATTTTCTGGAAAGCTCTTTCCCACTTTATTTTGAGAGTAGAGGTCAAAACAGAGGAGGCATGCTTTATATAAATTCTTTTCCTGAAAGGATAGACTTCAGGAATTTAAAAAACTAACAACTCAAAGATGTACAAAATTCTCATAACACTGTGTAGCTGGGTAATTTATTTTTATGATTAAATATCTGAACCTTGAGCATGTTAAATATTTTTACTTAAATGGAGCTCAGTTATGATTACTTAAATTACTGTTTTCTTAAAGTCAATATGGCTCTCAATCACTAAGATTTTATTTGAAACTATCTGCTTATAGTTTCCCAAAGAGTATTATTCCTTCATTTTTCTTAGATTAATGTATTCCTATTATTTAATAACATCAGTCTTTGTTTAGGACTTGTTATAAAGAGTAATATGGTAATTGGGCAAACACACATTACTATGTTATTATTTTTTACTGAATTATTTGACGTTCGTCTCAGGCTCTCAACACTCTTTGACATGTTAATTTAATAAGCATGCCATAATCTCTACAATTAACTATTGATTTTAGACCTGGTAAGCAGAGAGATTCAAGTTTTTTTGTATTATTACTATGATTTTGTTGCAAAGGGACAAGTATATAATTATATTACCTTATTCCTAATTATTTGATTATTTTTTTAAAGACTTTATTTACTTATTTGCGAAAGAGAAAAACATATGACAAGTGGGGAGGGGATAGAGGGAGAAGCAGATTCCCCACTGAACTGGGACCCTGGGATCATGACCTGAGCTGAAGGCAGAGGCTTAACCAACTGAGCCACCTAGGTACCCTTATTCCTAATTATTTGAAGAGTAGCTACAATTTATTGAGGGGTTACTATGTGCCAGGGCCAATGTTAATGTAGGATAAGCTACCATGAGACTGAAAAATAAATTAGTGGCTTAAGGAATATTATTTCTCTCTCAGGTAAGAGTCTACACTAGTCATTCTACTCACACTCTATACAGTCTTATAAGGTCTCTCTGGTGCCGATCCAGGAAGCAGGAAGTGGAAATTCAGTGTAAAGGACTCTGTGGGCAAGGTTTATGGTCTAGGCAGTGTCATTTTGCATTTTTATTCCATTGGCTGGGTCTTGGTCACATGGTCAAACCTAGATGCAAAGGGGTCTGGGATATGTAGTCTCTGATTGGGCAGCTATTCCCCAGGTACAACTGTACAATCATGAAAAAAAGGGGAACACAGTGGGTATATTCTACCACGGCATTTCTGATTTAATGAGTACTCTAAAGCAACAGGATTTTCTTGAAAGGATAACCAAAGCTCAGGAGCTAATTACTTATCCAAGGTCATATAATTTGTGGCAGAGTCAGAATTTGAACCTATATGTTTTTAGCTCCAAGGTCCATATTCTTGATCTCTACACCATAACGTGTAACAAAAGCTGGACTATACCCCAATCCTGTGGGTTCAATAAATTACAAATATTCCTCTTCTTCAGCAGATCTCCCACTCAAAATACCTACCCTGCACAAAGAATGAATGACACAATGTTGATCGACTTGGCATCTTCAGCTTCTCAATACAACCACAGACCTTGCTCCAAAACAGTTAAGAACATGCTAATGTTTTATAATTTAAATTCAGTTACTTTCATTTCCAACACATTTTTTATAAACCATTTTGCTGAGTTCATTGGCTGAATCCATACTCATTCTTGGTCATCTGCCTTGTTTTCCTCTTTCTTGCTTCCTTGCTTTTCTTCAAAAGCAGAAGTCTGGAATTTTCTACCTCAGTTTCATCCAATGGTGGTCACCAGATACATGCCTACCAATTAAATGGAAAGACAAGTATTCTGAGACTGGCTTCTTTTCACAATTAAAAAGGCAAAGCCCCTCAAGGAGCAGGCTTTGGCTATTGACCTTATTTTTGCCTGGAACATGGATGTGGTTTCTGGAGGTTTGTTGACCACCTCACTACCTTGATGGTGAAGGTCGATATGCCAGGGACGCAGAGTGGGAAGATGGAATGCTATTTAATTACCTTGTGGTAAACATGAAAAAAAAAAAAAACCAACTTCAATTTTTGAGAGGATTTCTGTAAACTCAGTTTCTAAAGGCCTCAACTTTCTTGGAGAAGAGCAATTCTCCATGTGAAGAGAATCTGAGTTGTTTTTTTTTTTTTAAAGATTTTATTTATTTACTTGACAGAGATCACAAGTAGGCAGAGAGGCAGGCAGAGAGAGAGAGGAGGAAGCAGGCTCCCCACTGAGCAAAGAGTCCAATGCAGGGCCTGATCCTAGAACCCCAGGACCATGACCTGAGCTGAAGGCAGAGGCTTTAACCCCCTGCGGCACCCAGGCACCCCAGAATTTGAGTTTTAAAAGTTAACTTGATACTTTTTTTTTTTTTTTTGACTTTTGCTTATGAAGCCATCCTTAGAAGTCAGGTAAGGACACTGGGGTAGAAGACTGAATGGGAAGAAACAGCTAGAACCCATGGGGGTAGGAAATGGTTTCTCTATGCTCTCAAGGCAGTATGTCCGATATGTTTCTGCTGAGGCAGAAATCATGCTCCAGGTGAAGAGAAAGGTATGATACTCAGTGTCTCTGCTCGGGTCTGTTGTACGATTATGGATTCCTTGGTTTTGGAGATGGGATCTGGACATTCCACCAGACATACTTCTGGAAAATCCTTTTTGCACCTTTCTAGATACTGTTCCTTTCTTCTAGGCTATCATACAAGAATGTGAAGGCTGGCAAGAATGCAGGCTCTGAACCTCAAGAGACTGATTTGGTCGTGGTCCAAATGTATCATCAGTTCTTTGACTAAAAAGACCTGATTCCCTTTAGGGAAGGTGGTTTTCCTTGTGCTCATCTTGGGGAAGGAACATGTTTACCAAGATGCATTGGTTTTCTTATATGTGTACAAAAAGGTATTCTTTATTTTGCATTTCAGATAATGCAAGCTCAAGTTTGTGTGTGTAGCTTTTTGAGGCTGGAATGAAGAGGAATAGGAGAGCATGGGCCATTGCAACGTGCGATGATCCCTCCAGGACCACTGTGTAGGAAAGCATGCACGTTGTCCACTGCACAACTCTAGAGGGTGTCATTCAAGCACATTCTGAGGTCAATAGTGCTCCTTGGAGTTGTGCAACAAGGTGGCCCCATAAGCACTTCAACGGCATTGACTCTGAGTCACGTGCTAGGCTAAAAGCAGTCTATCCTGTCTTCACCATAATCCTATGAAGTGGCTCCTACTATCCTCATTTCACAGGTGAGGAAACTCATGAGCAAAAGTGTTCAAGGTTAAGTGGAATTTGAAACCAAATGTGGTGTCAGAGTCTGGCCTTAGAATCATAATACCAAACTGACCCTGAACTAGTTAGGACTGGTCCAACTTTCTTGGAGAAGAGCAATTCTCCTTGTGAAGAGACAATGTCATTCCCAGACAATGTTTTGAGTGATCTGGGCCTTGTGCTCGGTGCTGGTGTGAAGTTGTTCAGCAACCTCGTCTTTGGCCCAGTTTAAACTCAGCAACTTGTAGAACTGTCTTTTCCTGAAGTTTTTAAAGAGCTGTACTGTCATGAATTTCTGAGGTGAAATAATGAGAGGGATAGATAATGAATATATAAAACTTAGAAATCCCTGGTGAAAAATGAAAGAGATTTTATGAACATGACAGGTGAGAAAGGGAACAGCCTGACTGATTTCTTGGGGGTGCTTCGGACACCCAAGAGCCAGGCCAGGATAGTACTCAAGAAATTCTGGATACTCTGGGCCGAAGCACTCCTGGTGATTTTTCTGGATTCCTTAATGAATACACGTGAATCTTACCTTCCTCCTTGTCCTTTTCCTCCCTCTCTTCCTCTTCTTCTAACACCACCTCTCTCTCCCTTCTCCTCCTTTCTCTCTCTCTCGGTCCATATTTTTTCCTGCTTGTTGCCTGAATGGGAACTGAAGAGAATGACCCAAATCTTCCCTACGAGAGAGAAACATATTAATCGACTAATCTTATTAAGCTTATAGAAAACAGCACTAAGTGACGTATAGAAACACTTTTCCTTCTGAAGGTAGACGTCCAAACTGTGTTTTACTCTATACATCGGGTGACCTAAACTCACTCCTTTAGGGTCAAATCAGTCAAACCTCAGCCAAATGAACTCATGGAGGAGGCAAACCAGAGAAAGAATGGAAACACAGAAAGAGGCAAGAAGCCATCTGTAATCAGCGGGTTTCTTGTGTGTTAGAGTCTCAGCCAAAGAACTTCTCAGTGAGCGTATTTCCCACCCCCCGCCCCAACCAAGGTTGATCTATAGTGACAGCCACTGGTGGGCACTAATTTTTAAAGAGGGGACTGAAGGAGGCAGAGGCAATGTCGTCCTATATTTCACTGAAGTACCCTTGCCATGAAAATTGTAGTTCTTGCCGCTGCCCCTCAGTGGTCAATGCCTCTCAGTATTAATATGGGGAGGCACATAAATTCGGTGTAGACCCAGTCCCTTGAAACTGTGACAAGGTGGAAGCAGGGGGCACGGAGAAGCCCACATTGAATTCTCCCCATGTTCTGGAGTTGTTTTTAGGGGGTAAAAAAAAAAAGTTGAAATGGCAGGCCACAGCGGGGGGCAAATGTAAGCAATATTTAACCCCGTCTGTTAATAAAGAGTACGGTTTGCTTGCCGGTGCCCCAGTAAGACATGCCTCATAAGCATCGTGGTTTCCAAAATTATTCCAAGTTAGGCACCGCTACAAGTAAAATATGCTGCTGGCTGTGAAATAATGAGAGGTATAATAAATATATAAAACTTGGAATCTCCTGATGAAAAATGAAAGAGATTTTATGAACCCAACCAGCCAAACGCAGATGAAAAACCCCCAGTGTTCTCACCATGATTAATGCTCTGGCCTTCCATGTGAGAAGCTCAGATTCAATTTCCTATTCTGATCTCTTGTTCTGAAGGCAGCTATGGTGGGAATCATTACTGAGATAGTGAGTTCATCTCGTGTCGCTAAACGTATGGCTCTCAGGTCCTGGTGGGAGGGAGTGGAAGGTCAAAGCCATGGTGTGTCAGCGCGTACCCAAGAAAAAGGTCGTGGATCTCTATCAAACTGGGGCACATATTGGAGGGGACATTTAATGACATTGAACTCTGGTCTACCATTGCAGAATGCTCTCGCTAAGGATCCTTGTGTTCCTGACAACCCTGGGGGCAGGCAGCTGAACAGGGCACAGAAGAAACCTAACAGGTGAGGGAACGGAGGCTCAGGGAGTCTTGCCCAAGGTCATGTGAATGCTAAATGGTGGAGCCTCGAGGAAAAGCCTGATTTTAGCACTGCTTCAGACTTTCCCTTCATCTCTTCAGTGTTACTGTTTTCCTAACCTGCAGCTAAACACACATACACACACACACACACACTCTCTCTCTCTCTCTCTCTCTCTGTGGGGTATGAACAAACCAGGCATCCTGTCTAAATTAATTTATTTCATGAGATCATTTCTCCACACTCCATTTCACATTGCCTGTGGAGACATAAACCCAGTCTTGAGTAAAAGAATGAGGACTTTGGTCCCTAATTTGGCCCTAAATGTCATGCAGAAAATGTTTTCTTAACTCACTGTGAGCCCTGGAAAGCTTGTTTGCTTGACTTGCAAACGCTGCCAACCGGAGGACACAGCACTCTAAAAGGCTTTACAGAGGAGGCTGAGTACGGATGGAAAATTTATGCCTGGAAGGATGTTACTGTACAGAAAAGATTTGGGGGTACAGAAGGTTTGATAAAAATTCCTCCTCAGCTGGAAATTCTGGCCCATGGTTTCTAAAGCAAGCTTAATTTTGCAAACTTTAGCTTTTATGAATTACCACGAGGGCTGAAACTGCATCATGTCAAATTTCTTAAGCAGAGGAATGTCTCTTAATTAATCATTAAGAAAAGAATAAAGCAAGATGAAAACTACATGTTTGTCTTATTCTAGATAAATGTTTTAAGCTCTTTGACCCTGCTGAGCCCACAAAAACATACCGGTGATACTGAGAAGTAAAATAAATTGCCAGCTGCATCACACACTGCCCGTATCAGACTTGCTTTCACATCCAACAAATGATGTGTGATTAGAGGCCAGCCATTAACATCTCCAGGGAGGATGTTTTAGGAGCTCTTTTTTTCCCTCTTTTGAACACTGGTTGAACGGCACGGTATTCTAATCTATTGGTCAGGAGAGCCAAGTGAGATGTTCTGATGGCTTCTGGGTGTATATTCAGAAGTCCTTGTCTGAAACTCACCTCCCTGTCAGCAGGTCTGCTCTCAGGGAGCTGGGAGCCAGAAGCCCACTATGCAGGCTGCTTTTTGATGTACAGGGGGACACTGTCTCCCCAATTTTCTCATTATCACACTTTTAGAATAAGACTTAAGAGTCCTCTTTAGAAAGAAGCTACGTGAATCCGTAAGTGATGATAATCTATTATCACTCCTTTATACCCAACAGTAATGTTCCTCGATCCCAAATGTGTGTAAGAATCAGAGGAAGAGCATATAAAGACACAGATCACAACCCTAGTCTCTCACAATTAGGTAGGTGACAAGCAGAGGATTCACATTTTTCTGTTTCCTTGTTATGTTGATGTGGCTGGTAGGGGCATCACACTTGGAGAAGCAGTGTTCTAGAAAGTTTTCAGACTAACCAGTTACCCAATGGAGATGTGAAAGAATGGGCAAGAATAGCAAGATACTCGGCTATGACATAGAAATGGGAAGGAGAAAACTTTGGAGTTTGGAAATATTGTTATGGAGGACAAATATAAAATATGTGGGTGACCAGAAAGGTGCTCTGGAAAACCTCCAGGAGAAGGAGGAAGAAGAACAGAGGACAGAAGAAGGAAGAGGACTTTATAAAAAATGTCCTTCCTAGGACACCTGGGTGGCTCAGTCAGGTGGTGTCTGCCCTCAGCTCAGGTCATGATCCCAGGGCCCTGGGACTGAGTCCCACATCAGGTTCCTTACTCAATGGGGAGCCTGTTTCTCCCTCTGCCGGCCATTCTTCCTGCTTGTGTTCTCTCTCTCTCTGACAAATAAATAAAACAAAATCTTTTTAAAAATGTCCTCTCTTCACACATTTAGCCAATGGTCATGCTGGGATTCACAATTGAAACCTAGGTCCTATCTGTTTCTTTCATGAGTGGAAGCTCTTGAGAACCTCACCAGTCAGCAAGATGTGCATCGACTATGGCTCTTGAATGACTGGAAAATTCTGCCTGCATTTAAAATGGCATCTATCCAAACGATTGATGGGAAGACTTTGGTGGAGAGGGGCTATGGTGGAGGTGGTAGAGGAAGTAGATTCTGGGTATGGTTTGTACTGGGACGTGGGGATTCTCAACAGTGTTCCTCAGAATTGACCAAAGAACCTGACATGGATCAGCCTAGTGGGGGCTCTTGGTAAATCTTGACTGACCATGTTGTCCAAACTGGCAAAAGTTCAGAGCTGTTCTCTGTTGCTTCAGAAATGGAAAGATTGAGAACAACCACCAAGTCTTTGAAGCATGTGCCCATGGGGCTGGGCCTCACAGCTGCTCAAACCTGAAAATAATTAAGTGTTTCACCATTGCAATGACTCAGCTGGGGTTAGAACCTCACCAGATTGGAGTTTGACTATTTTTAAGCATGAATTTTAAAAATAGTCAAGAGGTGTGGCTTAGAATATAACGCATCCAGAAAAATGCATGTCTTTATGTAATTTCTGGCAACCCAAATCTCCCAGCACCCTTGAGAAACCAGTCCTGTTTCTCAAGAAGCACCCAATTCTTTAGACTTTTCAGATTTCTCCCTGTTCTTCTCTCACCAAAACTCCTTCCTGTGCCTTACCACACATTAAAATGATAAATGACCATGGTGAGGTAAGTTGAGGAACACTATGATTGACTTTTCCTTGTCATTCATGTCTTAGCTCACTAATTATCTTTTCAGAAAAGCTTCCCTTGGCCACCAGAAGTAATGAAGTAATCTCTTCATCTCGTCACACCACTTGCTCCCCATCATTCAGGACTCACTGAAGTGGACTTATTTTCTTATTTACTTACTATTCCCTCCTCACCTTCAGCACAAGCTCCATGTGAGCTGAGCTGAGATCTTGTTACTCTAGCATGACAGTGGTTACCTATCATTAGGTTAGACATTTTATAGTAAAGTGACAGCATTTCCAAGTTTTTACTAAGGCAAAATGAAGTATGAGTTCCAAGTACACAAACTCTTCTCTTGGCCTAGAAGGAGTCTGTCCTCATCTGTCTTAAATTGAAGATCTTCACTATCCTATACCTTTCCTCTCCTTTCCTGTTCCAGAAGGATCTGACACGGGAAATATACAAGATAGTGATTGCAATCTTCTCTAAGATTTGTGGCGATACCATGTTCTTACTGTTTGCCACGACTCTCCAATGAATTTGAGAAAAGATATAATCCAAGTTTTGAAAGGTATTTCTCAGGGATTGTACCTCTCTGAGAATATGGCCAGAAGAGTTATATGTAAAGCATCCTCCTGCTTAATGATCAGCGGCATCGTTATCACTTGTGAATTTTTTAGAAATGCACCACCCCCAACTCAAGGTGTTGGTTGGGCCAGGATCCAGAAGAGACTCTGAGGAGAACCCATGTTGTGGTTCCTGGAGCTGTTGGTGCCTGCCAGCAGTCCTTGACTTGCAGGTGCGTGTCTCCAAACTCTACCTCTGTGATCTTATGACTCAGATGCTTGGGTGAGGGCAGCGATTTCTGTTGTGACAAGGACTCCAGAAGATGCTCATGCACTTTGAAGCTTGAGTGCCATTCTCTAGAATGTTGCTCCTCAATATGTGGTCTGAAATCTAGAGGCACTGGTGTCACCTGGGATCTCATTAGACCTGCAAAACCATTGGGACTGTACCCAACTTACTGAATGAGAATCAACATTTTTAACAAGGTCCCCAGGGGATTATCATAAACATTAAAGTTTGAGAACCCTTGATCTACCTAGGCTGGTATGTCCTGGTAATAGATCATGTGAAAAAAATGAAGGATATAAGGTATCGTGTCTCTTTTTTATACTGTTTTGAGAAACAAAGGTTTTCATTTTTTTAAAACTGAAACATCTTAAGAGTAAGAACAATCGAAATTTCTTTCCCCCAGTGTAATTATTCTTAAAGTGTGTGCTGCAGAGAAATCCTCTGGAGTACTTATTAAAATTCATATTCCATGACCATACCTCAGTTCTACTAAAAATTTTTTTTTCAGTTCTACTAAATTAACATTTATGGATACATGCCTTGGAATCTCCATTTTAAACAAATACCTTGGTGATTCTTACACACTTTGGTCTAAAGTTGGTGAGACCAGTCTTCGAGACAGTTTTTCTCTATTTTTCATCTTCAGATTCCCCCTTGAATATTAATATCTGTCAATATTCTAATGAAGAAGCTGGTATGAAAATCAACACTACTAGAAGAAAAAGAGCGAGCAGATTTTATTATAAGTTAATAATAATATGCTTGTAATTTTATTAACTATTAAGAGTTCTTTAAGGCCGTAGTCTCTTCCTTTGGTATTTCTGACAATGGCAGATCTAAAGTCAGAAAGGTAACTTTCCTGAGAAACATAGCAACCCATAAATGTCTCGGAGAGACTCCAATATATGCTGGATAAGATACTCTTTCTCTCATGTTCTTATTTCCCCACCAAATTATTTTTCTATCAAGAATGTAAAATCTCTGGGGCCTGGGTGGCTCAGTGGGTTAAGCCTCTGCCTTCGGCTCGGGTCATGATCTCAGGGTCCTGGGATCGAGCCCCACATCGGGCTCTCTGCTCAGCGGGGAGCCTGCTTCCCTTTCTCTCTCTGCCTGCCTCTCTGCCTACTTGTGATCTCTCTCTATCAAATAAAAAAAAAAATCTTTAAAAAAAAAAAGAATGTAAAATCTCGTGAAAATTAAATGAGATGCAGGAGAACACATCCCTTCATCCTTGTTCATGCCTTCCCTCCTTCATTTTGTTGAGGATGCGTGAGAGCTGCCAAGACATCCACACCGGTTAACAAATGGCTAATTGACAGTCACCCATCTGTTGATGTGATTTTGGCTGTTTTCAGCGAGAGTCAATGATCATTAGATTTTGTTTCCCCTCATGGGGGAAAGCTGTGACATACTGGTTACCTGACAGTGTTAGAAAGATTTCTGACTTATTGTTTATGTAGACTAAACAAATCTCTCTTTAGGTTATTGGTCTTATCCCACATCCAGCTTCTACCCGAATCTATGTAGCTGAATTATGTCTATAATGACAAACAGGGACTGCTATTTCTAATGGTAGCAGTATATAATTGTGATTCATACTTTGAAATATTGCAGAAATAGTAATTGGCAAACTTTGATGATTTGCGTTTTTAAGCTTAAGCAGTCCCTCTGCCCCTCGCCCCCAACATTCTGTGTTTTCTCCTCTGCCTTGTGATCTCTATGGTTTATAAAATATAGAAAAGCATTTTCAGGGTGAGAGAGGGAAGATGCAAGAGTGAGGTTCTCATCTTTTCATGGTTGAAAACTTTGACTGTACTTGGCTCAGAGAGAGAGTAGCCTCGAGGCAGTAGAAAGCCAGTGACAACCAGGCTTGGACGCTTGATACGAGTTTAACTCTGCTCTTCAGTCAGTAGTATCTCAGCAGTATTCGGGTGGAATATCGGAGCTGCTGTGTGATGTTATTCTCATTTCTCTTCCCTATCTTCTTGTACTTCACCAATGACCACTCCTTCTCCCTCAGGGACTGGCCTCTTAAGATTGTGATTCATACGCAGAAATCAGTTTATGTTCCAGTAAGTGCTCTTCCTAGGAATGAACATCTAATTCTTACCTAAGTGTATAAAGTGATTTGAGGTCATTCAAAACATTTAGGATCATTAATTCTGATACAACATAGGCAAAATATGCCACATTACCATTACATTATTTTATAATTATAGCCACATGTTCAACATATTTTATTGAGGACCCACTATGTCCCAGGAACTGTGCTAACTAACTACTGGGCATATCATGCTTAGCAAACAAGATGTGGACTTTGTTTCCATGTAGCTTAGATGATAATAGGAGAGATAAGCATTAATCAAATGGTCACATAAAATATAAAGCTATAATGCGATGAGTAGTGGGCCACTTCAGAAAGGTTTCTTTGAAGAGATGATGTTTGAGTTGAGATGTGAAGGAAAAATCGCTTCTCCGCCTTTTGGCTAAGATCAAGTGGAGATGTAAAGGAAAGGTACGTGTTATTTAGGAGAGGGGAAAGGAAGGGTATAGTTCAGGGTAGTATAGGCCTTGGATGGGTTGGAGCTCTCTAGGAACTGGAAAGAGGCTGGCGTGGCAAAGGAATAGAGTGTGATGGGGAGTGTGATAGCAGTGAGGTTGGGTACAGAGGGAATGCACTGTGCAGGGCCTGCACTTCAAATTACAGATTTCATTTTTTACCCTAAGATTAATGGGAAGCCATCCAAGTGCTTTAGATGAGTGATTAGGAGCAAAGAGAGAGAGACCTCTTAAGGAAATTATATTAGTAATGCAAAAGAAAGATGATAGAAATTTGGTCTATAGTGTTTGTGGTGGATATCATGAGGATTAAGCAGATTTGTAAGAAAGATTAGAGGAAGTAATATTGATGCAGTTTGATAATGAATTGGCTGTGCAAAGTGACAAGGAAAGACGGTGCCTTTGAACTGGAAAAATGGATACCACAGAGCACCTAGTTTTGGTGGAGAGGGATCACAAGTTGAAATCTGAAGATATGAAATTTGAAATGCCTTTGAGATAAGAAATGATGTGAACTGGGCAGATGTCTGGACTATTCATGTAAGTCTGTGTATAAATGGTACTCAGATCAGTGAAAGCAGAAGAATTTGCTTAGGGAAATTGCTAGTGTAAGTACACAAGGGAAATCCTCACCGTTTAATAGCAGAGAAGAGATGAGCCACCAAAGTGGACAGAGAACTAGCCAGAGAGGTAGAAGAAAAATCCAGTGGGGCACATGGATGGCTCAGCTGTTAAGTGTCTGCCTTTGGCTCAGGTCATGATCCCAGGGTCCTGGGATTGAGCCCCACATCAGGCTCCCTGCTCAGCGGGAAGCCTGCTTCTCCCTCTCCCACTCCCCCTGCTTGTGTTCCCTCTCTCACTGTGTCTCTCTCTATCAAATAAATAAGATTTTAAAGAGAGAGAGAGAAAGAAACCAGAAAAATCTGAGGAGTGCATATTAGAAGTCTAGGGCATGGGGTGTTTTGGGAAAGTCTAATAGAGTGAAGCATCCCCAGTAAGGTAATCATTTGAACAGAGAGATTTGAACATATTCCAGGTCAATGAGAAGAAATGAGAAGGACAGTCTGAATATATGGGCCAGAAAAGGTATAGAAGACAGAGAAAACTTCCTGAGAGGATAAGAGGGGAAGAGATCCGGAGCTTAGGTTGGTAGTAAGTCTTAGAGAAGATGAGGGACAATTCTGCCATAGCAGAATATAGCTTATTCCAGAATCATATGGAAGGTTTGTTAAAACACAGATTACTGTGCTACCTTTGCCCAGACTTTCTGATTCAGTAAGTCTGGAGAGAGACCTAAGAACTGGCATGTCTATAACTCCATCGATTGATGCTAATGATACTGGTCTAGGAACTTCACTTTGCCCTGTGTACAGCAACTAGAGGTCAGGCTGGATTCAGACATAGGTAGCTTCTTATGTTTTGGATAACAGTAAATTAGGGTGTTCTTACTGGTAACTTCTGTAATCATTCCGAAGACAGAGATGAAACCCTTTGTAGAAAGTAGCCATGTCGTGGGCTTGAGGAGAGCGGAGAAGTGTGAAACACCTTTCATACAGAGTTGTTGAGAGAACTGCTTTGCAGTGCTGAAGGTCCTCTTAAGGTTGGTGGTCACAAGTTTGTACTGATTTCCCTCTGCCCTGTTTTATGGTTTTCTACAATTCAGTGTGACTGCTCAGATGCAGGCCTAGAGAAAGTGGATTGTTGGTGATACCTAAGACTAGATTGTCAGACGGGACGTACAAAGAAAACAGGGAGGTACAAGGTACTTGCAAGAGTTTTTATGAACGATGTTGAAGGACAAATAATGCAACATAAGCTGAATGCAGGAGAAGAGAAGAGAGGAGAGGCCTGGTGATGTGGGAGAAAGCAGAGGCATCAAAGAGAACCATCAATGGTTTGGAGGCTCCAGTGAGGTCAACAGAAAGTTTTAGTTGGGAGTTATTGAGCAAAGATGCTGGATGAATGGAAATTTGTATTGTACTGTGGGATAAATGGATTAAAAGATTGTGGAGGTAGAAAACTTAGGGTGAGGATAAAGAGATCTTGCGAGTGAGAAAGAAAATTGACTACAACTGAGGAGGTACAGAAACGGAGAACCCAGCATGTTGGGCAGACTCCTCAGTATGACAAATGAAGACACCACAATGATGGGCAGACTCGATTTGGAGAACGAGATGGGCTTTGATGACAGCCAGGGCTTTGATGACCGAGGGAGAAAGTTGATGAAAACAGCAAGGACAGAAGTAGAGTGTGAAAAAGCTGAAAACCACAGGCCTTAGAGGATTCTTTTCTTAAAAATGTGAGATTGGGTGTTTTCAGGGGGGCTCCCAGGCTTCATTTAAGGCCAGCGGCAGAGGGGGGCAGTGGGCAAAGAGTTTTAGAATTGGGGGCTGTTTGCTGGTTATGCAGTCTTCTTCAGAGGGAGGAAAGTAAAATAGGTACTAGCATCTGTTCCTTTGCCCACCTTCACCCCCCTTTTCTCAACAGATGAAGAAACAGAGGCTTAGGAGGGGTGCATGACTTTCTCTAGTCTACTGTTCTAATAGGTAGTGAAGCCAAGACAAGAATCCGGGTCCTCTGATTTCCAGCCCAATTCTCTTTCCACTCCCTCATCAAGTAGCAAAGCCAAGTTTTCTATGTCTGTGTGTCTTCCAGCCTCTCCAAAGGCATTTGTTGTTTCATTTATTCTGATTAAAGTTTGTGATGACAAAGTTTGGTTTGTTAACTATAAAGCCTTTTAATAAATGTTTGGAGTGGCTCTGAATGATTCTTTGAATTCGAGCATCATTTATTTCAAATGAGCAAATTGGAAACCAAGAACTATAATACCTATGAGGCATGTCTTGGAAAGGGAAGGGAAAGGAGAAACAAGGATAATATTTTCCCACTGAAAGTTACTTAAATTCTCCTTATTCTGGGAGCCCATGTGAACACGTGCTTAATGAATGCTTTTGATGTAGGTACTCTCCCTCCAACCCCCACCCAGATGGAGAGTAAACCAAATTATAGAGAAAACAGTGGTAACTTAAATATTTTCTTGAAATAATTGATGGCTTTTTTAGAACTATCTCCAAGTACTAGATTTAAAATATATGCTTTTATTAGCATCAATTTTATTTTACTAAAATGTATTTGGGGAATAATATATCCATGTAACATTTGGCAGTAGACCTTGCTTTCCATAGCTAAGTATCTGGAAGGGTCATTAAAATGGAAAATTTTAGAATGGATTTTTTTCCTGATTTGGATCCTTAAGGCACGTGTATATGTGTGTGTGTGTGTGTTGTGTGTGTGTGTGTCCCGAAACACTTGTTTTAGTACAGTGCAAACCATGCATGAAAAGGCTTCTCCTCTTGGAACGATTCTCCATTGATAATTAGCCATGAGTTACTTGCATTTTTGCATACTAACTTGGTCTCCGCTTGTCTGAAACCCTGCTGCAACTCAGCTCTCATTCACCGGAGCATTTGGTTTGTCGGCATTACTGGAATGATTCAGCTGCTTCCATCGTGAATACATTCCTCTGTGATTATGTTTAATAGACTCCCAACATCCATCAAACAACGCAGCATGTCCCACTTTGAGGCCGAATACTCCAGACAGTTTTTCAAACTCAATTCTCCAACTGGAACAGGCATCACAAACTACATTTGATACAAAGGAAGTATTGAGCTGGCAGGATTGTTGAAAAATCCTCTTTAAAGCTTGCTGGGCAAACTGGTAGTCTAACCTTCTGGAAAAGGAATTAGGTTGCTCATTAGAGGTTCAATTCTACACTCATTGTTCATGTTCGAATCCATGCTTCTGTCTAGCACTAAGTATGAAAAAGGTAAAAGAAACAGGACAAAGCTTTTAACTGGAAATCCCTCACTGCTGGATTTTATTTTAAACTAGTGATTTGGAAGTAAGACATATTTTAATTTTATACCTTGTAAAAGTAGAGTTGATGTCATTTCAAAGTCCGAACCAAGTGGGTAATTAAAAAACAGCAAGTTTGTAATTGGCAAGATGGTGAGACATAAAAAAAAAAAAAATCAAGACTGTAAAAGATGGAAGAATTAGTGTGGTATGACTGTGACTCTCAAGAATATTTCTAGGACTTGATCTGGATTGGTTTTAAATTTTATTTATTTATTTATTTATTTATTTATTTATTTATTTGACAGACAGAGATCACAAGTAGGCAGAGAGGCAGGCAGAGAGAGAGAGAGAGGAGGAAGCAGGCTCCCCAACAAGCAGGGAACCCAACTCGGGGTTCGATCCCAGGACCCTGGGATCATGACCTGAGTTGAAGGCAGAGGCTTTAGCCCACTGAGCCCTCATTTTAAATTTCTGTAACAAAATATTGACTCTTACTGCTGAGAACAACTTAAAATTGTATACACTCACACACACACATGTGTTTAATATACTTACCCATTAAAAATACATATATTACTCATAAGGTATATATTTCCCATTTTAATTCATATGTACTTCATTACACAAAATAAATACCCATGATATTTTTTAAATGACCTGATTTAAAGTGGATGTATAGGTATGTGTGATTATTTATTCGTTTATTTTTTAACTTATAACTATATCTGGGGATGTTAAAAATATTGGGTAACTTTAGTTCTCTTTCTCTCTTTTTTTTAAAGATTTATGTATTTATTTTAGAAGAGGGGCACATGGCGGGAGGGGCAGAGGGAGATGGAGAAAGAGAATCCCCAAGCAGACTCTGCACTGAGCACAGAGCCCTACACGGGGCTCAATCCTAAGACCCCAAGACCATGACCTAAACCAAAACTGAGAGTCCCATGCCCACCAGACTGAGCCACCCAGTTATCTCTTTTGAAAGTAACTTTTTAAAGGTTTTTTTTTGGTGTCTTTTTCATAACACTACTGGCTTTTAAAGGGTTTTTAATTTTTTCTCTTTTCTTTTACTATTTTTAAAAAAAGATTTATTTATTTGAGATAGAGAGAGAGAGAGTGTGTGAAGAAAAAGAGAGAAAGAGTGTGAGTGAGAGAGCAGGAGCAGGGGAGGAGAGAGAGAGGGGAGAAACAGGTTCCCTGATGAACAGGGAGCCCAATGTGGGGCCTGATCCGAGGACCCTGGGACCATGACCTGAACCAAAGGCAGACACTTAACCCAACAAACCAACCAGGAGTCCCTCCTTTTAGTGTTTGATTTTTTAAAAAATTTATTTATTTGACAGAGAGAGACCACAAGTAGGCATAGAGGTAGGCAGAGAGAGAGAGAGAAGGAAGCAGGCTCCCTGCTGAGCAGAGAGCCCGATGCAGGGCTCGAGCCCAGGACCCCGAGATCATGACATGAGCAGAAGGCAGCGGCTTAACCCACTGAGCCACCCAGGCGCCCCAGTATTTGAATTTTTTATTTATAAACTTTCTTATACTGGGGCACCTGAGTGGCTCAGTTAGTTAAGTGTCCAACTCTTGATTTTGGCTCAGGTCATGACCTCAGGGTCCTGAGATTGAGGCCCTTGTCCGTCTCTAATGCATGGGGCATGGAGAACGCTTGTGCTTTTCTCTCCCTGTCTCTGTCTGCCCCTCCCTACTGCTCGCACACACGTGCACAGTCTCTCTCTGTTTCTCAAAAGAATAAACACAAATAAAAAAAGAAACATTCACATGCTATACTGTTCTTGAGATGACTATAATCTAACTACTTTTACTTGCTCCTTTGAGTCTAGTTTCCTAACTGAATTTTGTAGAAGCTATAGAAGATGAAATTCACCCTTAGTTAGCCTTTCAGAAAGGTAGATATTCTAACTCCCTTTAAAGATTGTATTTGTTTTTAAAGATTTTATTTATTTATTTGAGAGAGAATGAGTGAGAGAGAGCATGAGAGTGGAGAAGGTCAGAGGGAGAAGCAGACTCCCCAAGGAGCTGGGAGCCCGATGTGGGCTCGATTCTGGAAGTCCGGGATCATGACCTGAGCCCAAGGCAGTCGCTCAACCAACTGAGCCGACTAGGCGCCCAAAGATTGTATTTTTTTAAAGTGATCTCTGCAACCCATGTGGGGCTTGAACTCACAACCTGAGATTAAGAGTCATATACTCCACAGACTGAGCCAGCCAGGTACCTCCCAGCTCCCTTAAGGAATTTTAATTTGTGTAATGATACAGACTCTCAGTAGGTTCCTCATTTCTTAACTGAATCTCAAATGGGAATCACAATGGGAATCTTGTCCATAAGTTAATTATCTTCTTCAATCCCCTTTTTTTTTTCTTTTGTGGGTTCCATCCAAGGTAATCCTTTAATGAAATGGGAAAAATAACACAAATAAATGCAGAAGAATGAATGCACCCTCCAATTCTTGAGAATTCTTTTCATCTCTTTAGATCATAAATATGGGAGTTAAGAGGGTGACATCTGGCATCAACAGACTGTATTTCCAATCTCAGCCTACTCTCTTCCTATAGGCTACCTTGGCTTTTTTAAGTCTCAGTGTTTTCATCTGGAAAATGGGGAGAACAAGGGTTGCTTTCTCGTTTGAATGTTGTATGGATTAAATGAAGCAAGCTCAGCATATTACCTGGCACTTCGTAAGTGCTCAAAATGAATTAGATAAAAATTCTGGATCAGCTATTGACTTAAAAGCATATGATACTGAGTATTTGATTCAGTATGGGTATAAAATATCTGAGTTGAGAAGTAAGAACTTCTTTAATAAGCTTACATTGTGAATGAGTTGAACGTAGAGGATTTTTAACTTGTTAGCTCTTTTTCAAATAAAGCTTTTGCAAACAGGTCTTCCTGAATACAACTATACCCCAAAGGAAAAATGACACTCTTCTCTCCAAACTCTATATGGCAGAAGTTACCCAGAAGTGTTGTGTAAAGAGATTTACTTTCTGGAGCTTATTCAGCTCTAACTGTGGTGCTATTTGGAGGTTGTATTCTCACTCCTGGGCAATCATGCTTTCATTTCTATAGCATTTGACAGGGCCCTTTTACATACATTAGCTCATTTTCTCTTCACACAATTCTTCAAGACAGATGGATCATGTGTGATTATCCTTATTTTGCAGGAGGAAAACCAAACTCTGGAGGAGTTAAGTAACTTGGCTTAGGCTGCTGAGTGCCTAAGTAGGTAGAACTCACTTTTTGTCACTATCCTTAGTTTCCGCTCCCACCCCATGCTGCCTCTGCCAACCTCAGCAACAGTAGGGTTCACAGGTAAGCATGAGATCAGAGAAGGGAAAGTATTTGTTTTGACTCTTACCATCTTCCAGGCCCTGTGTTTGGAAGGCATCACAAGAAGGGGACACAAGATAGACAACTCACTACTTTCTTGCCCCTCTGGACTCTAACTCTGTAGAGAAATGTCTCAGGATGGCAGTGGGAAGACTGAACTGGGAATGCTCAGTAGGAAAGATGGGGCTACATAGGGCTTCAGCATGGAGAGGCCAAGAACCAGTGTTTCTAGAAGGGGATGCGAGAGTGGGGAGAACATGTCTGCCTTACCATGAAGGAACATCCATGCCTGCAATTTTGAAGCATCTGCCATTTGCTAATGCAGAAAGCAAGTAATAATGACCTGCTCCTTCTTGGAGAACTGATTGTTCTCTGGGATCATTTGGAGTGAAAAAAGTCTTTCCATAAAATCTTTAACCAACTCTACAACAGACGGATATCTAACCCAATTGAACAATGAGCACTGATGTGAATGGATATTTCTCCCAAGAAGACTCACAGATGGCCAAGAATATGAAAAGAAGCTCAACATCATTAGCCATTAGAACAATGCAAATCGAAACCCACAATGGGCTATCATTTTATACTCACTACGATGACTAAACTGAAAAAGATAGACAACAGTAAGTATTGGGGATATGTGGAGAAAATACAGCCCTTAGGCATTGCTAGTAAGAATGTAAAATGTTGCAACAGTTATGGGAAACAGTTTGGTAGTTCTTCAAAATGTTAATGTAGTTAGCATTTGATCCAGAAAATTCTACTCTTTGGTATATATTCAAGAGAACTGTGCACAAAAATTTGTGCACTAATGTTCATAGCAGTAATATTAATAATAGTCTGAAACTGTGAACAACCCAATGTCCAATCAAATAGGTCAATAAAATATACATGGTATATCCATACAATGGAATATTATACAGCCATAAGAAGAAAAGAGGTTCTAATACATGCTATAACTTGGATGAACCTTGCAAACATTATGCTAGGCAAAACAGCCATTCACAAAAAGACACATGTTGTATAACTTCATTTATATGAAACATTAGAAGAGGAAAATCCACAGAGACAGAAAGCAGACTGGTGGTTGCCATGGGCTGGGGAAAGAGGGATGGAGAGTGACCACGAATGGTAGGGGGTTTCTTTCTGGGAGAGATGAAGGTATTCCAGAGTTAGACAGTGGGGACAACTGCACAACTCTGTGAGTGTACTAAAACCATTGGATTATACATTTTAATAGCATGAATTTTATGATATATGCATTTTATTTTAGAGAGAGTGAGAGCAAGATTGGGAGGGGGGAGCTGGATAGGGGCTGGTGGAGAGGGAGAGAGAGCATCTTAAACAGACTCTATACTGAGCATGGAGCACAATTTAAAGTTTGATCTTATGACCTGTGATCATGACCTGAGCCAAGATCAAGATTCAGATGCTTGACCCACTGAGCCACCCAGGTGCCCCTGAATTATACCTCAATAAAGAATTCTCATGTAAGATGATAATAATCTCTGACACTTACTAAGGGATAGTACTAGAAACTGTGCTCTGAGTTTTGTGGATTATCTATACTTCATTCTCCCCAAAACTGCAGGGAAATGTACTCTTACTATTTCTACCTTACAGATGAACAAAGTGAGGAGAGGCCTTGAGTCACATGGTGTTCGCCACTGTGCAGTAATACCTCTGAGACAAACATTGCCAGATGTTGAGTGACTTCTTGTTTTCTCTGTACTGCAGTCACTGGGTTCAGCTCTGGTGTTTTGGGACATTTTGTTATTTTGTTCTTTCAGGATTCAGCAATTGGATGGTCTTGTTGCCAGGAAAAGGAATAGATCGGAGTAGTGGTCCACCCCTCACCACAGTAAAGGACTGTTGAAGGCTGGCTCCATTCCTTGTTTGTTCAAACACCATTTGCTTGGAGTAGCCCTCTGATCTCCTAGTCTCAATGAAAGGCTTGCCGTAGGATGCTCTCCCTACACTCAGCATCTCTTCTCAGAGTACCTATTACCGTCTGGTAGAGACTTGGTTAATATCTGCCTTCCTCCCTAGACAACAGGGACCATAATATCTGCCTTCCTCCCTTATAACAGGGACCATGACTGCTCCGCTCACCACTGGGCACTCCGTGAGCAGCACCAAGCGCACAGTAGGCACTCAAGTATCAAATGAGTGACTAAACACCAGTACTGATCAAGAGGATGCCTAGAGTCTTCACACTTCTGGACTGTCTCTTACTGGAGAGGGTCCCTTTTTTGCAAATTGACAGATAATTCCTCTGGCTTCTAGAGGCAGTAATTAAATGGTGTGGGAGTGCTTCCGAGCCGCTGCTGGCTCATGCCACTGGAAAGTGACGCATTAGTGGAAAGCTCTGGCTTTGCTTCTAACCTCAGAGGCTTCTCTAAGATGTTTCTTATGTGCTGTTCTCCTCTACTCTGACTGGGATTTTGGCTTTCCCCTCATTTCTTGCCTCCACCAGATCTTCTGATGGCTCGTAAGAGTATCTCCCATTAGCTCCCGCAAGATCTGAAACAATTTTACACCTCACAATCTACCACCACTTAAGTGGTTAAATACATACATTGCCAGACTCCCAGTATAGAAACAGGCGGAGAACCCCACAAATGTTAACTGCTTCAGGTTATGCAAATAAGCGACTGAGCCAGAATGAGAAACTACTAGGTTCTAAAGCCCTGAAGGCCTCAGGGTTGTATAGTTAAACTCCCTGACCATGCCCAGCACAGTGCCTGGCATGGAGGAAGAGCTCACCGAATATTTCCTGAATGAGAACCCAGAATTGTTGCTGGGGGGGAGTCACACCCCATTGTGAATCAGCTGGTTCCCCAAATCCCAATGAATCTCCCTTCAACTAAACTTTCTAAGATGTATAAATTCTGAGTTGGAGTGTCCAAGATCCAAATGTACCTAACTCACCAAAATAATCTCATTCTCTTATTTCTTCTTATCACTAATGTTGGCACCCCCTTTTTTTTATCTACCTGCTGTTGAAATCCACCTTGATTCTCCATTCTCATTACCAGACAGAACCAGGGTCAAGTCCTGTGGATTCTCCTGTCACGGTGCCTCTGCTTTCATTCAACTCCCATTGCCACCACGCCCATTCCTACTCTCATTACCTTTCAACTAGACCTATTGGAATAACGGTTTCTGACTTTCCCCACCTCTGGGCTCTCCCAATTCTGATAGTGCCTGAATACTATTTCTAGATTAATTTTTCTAATTCTGACATTCTCTTCTCAAAAATGTTCAACAACTCCCTTACAGTATTTTGTCCAACTTCAAATTCCATGGAATGACAAGTCTTTCAAAATGATTCCAACTTACCTTTGCATCTGTATTTTTTCCTTCTATGTACACAATTCTCTAGGCAAGCTAAAGGCAACTCCTCAGTATTCCCTGAATATAACTCATTTCCCCTCTCCGTGTTATCTGTGACTTCTTCCTTATGCTCAAATGCCTACATCTTGGCTTGACCATATCAAATGAAAGCTCTTCAGGATTTTTGATTCCTGCCACCAGATAGTCTTGCTACCTCTTGATTCCTCTCAAGATCTTTTCATGCCTCCTCTGTGACTTATCTACTTCATATTATAGTTTTTAGTGAATGTTATCTTCTCTAACAAACAGTGAGGTCAAGGTCCGTGACCTTCACAACTCTGTACTCTGTACATCAAGCTAGTGTCTGTTCTATAGTGGGCAACTGTGGAAATAGTTCTCTTGCTTTTATCATGTATTTCTTTCACACACCAAATAAACCCTTGCTTCCTTATATTTAACTTGTTATAAAGCTGATAAATCCAACTCAAGAATTGAAGCTCAATGTTCCACTCATTCACTCATTTCTGTACTCCATGTACATGGAATTGTTGACGAGCTTCCTGTAATTGAGTAATACTCAATTCCTACAAAATACCAACTTTTGAGGAGAGCATAGCATATGGTGACTAAAAAGTTCACATAGTTATTCCTAATTCCAATTAATATTTAATAGGAAAATAACAAGAGCAAAACTTCAAGTACAACATTTAAAGGCACAATGGCGGAGCCAATACACTAGTCAGCCTACCCCATGGAATGCAAGTTTCTGGCTCCTAAAAATATTCATAGTTATCTTTTTTGGCTGCTCTGGAGTAGCAGTGACTGGCATAAGTGGGATTCTCCTCCCCTGGGGATGAAAAATGAAGTCTGAAAGAATGTTCATTACCACCACGGTACATGTTGACCAAACTGATTTTTCATCTGCCAAAATGTGTATACTGGCTTCTGTCTCATCTAGAGACCTCTGGAACTAAACGCAATTGATCAAATTAGCTCTCCCATAATGCCCCACCAGTTCTGTTAAGATGGCAGCTTGTTAACTTTAGCCTACTGTTTATTTAAACCATGTGGATGACATCATGCAAACCACCCCCATTTCATCAAAGCATGATGTAGCCTAGGAAAAATAATTTGGTTTCAAACCACTCTGAGATATGGTCTTTTTTCTTTTCTTCCTTATGTTAAATGATAAGATGTAAAACCTCATTTCTTAGTCATTCGATTTTTACTCCAGCTGGCCCTTTACCAGTAAAATGGAAGCATTTTCATGCCTTCTATACTCAAGCAAACTGAAGATATCAAACAAGTTTGCTTCAGTCCTGGGAAAGCAGATTTGGTGACATAGTCTGTTAGTTTGATTTTCCTCTTATCCTTTGTTTGCCAAGTTCAAGCTGCCATGGCTATATAACGGTTTCCTCCACCTCTGCCTGGCAGCTCATGCCTATGAAGATACTTCTGCTAGCATTAGCCACAGGACTCATAAGATGTTTTCCTTGGGCTGTGATTCTTCTCTTTCTTGGGGTCCACGTGTTCTTGTACAAGTTCTGACCTGGTTTGATTTGAAAAGTTGGTGCACGTATTCTAACCTCCCAAGACATGCCAAGCTCCTCGGCTTCTACAATGTTACCATCACATATCTAGCAGCAGATGGCAACCACAACTTCCTTTTTTTAAATTGAAAATCTTTAAAAAAATTTTAATACAAATATAGTTGACCTGTAACAGTCAGCTTATTAACATTTAGGAAGCCTTGTTTTTGAACATCAGCACAAAACAAATTAATTGATAATTCAGAAGGGAATCATGGCTTTAATGTGGCACCAGTAGGAGACAACACTCCAAAAGGAGAAAGGGGATACAAAGAAGTAAAGAAATTAATGACAAATTTATTCTCTGGGCACTGGCAACCTCTGTCATCTTGGATGAAAAATGTACCATATGATGGGGCGCCTGGGTGGCTCAGTGGGTTAAAGCCTCTGCCTACGGCTCAGGTCATGATCTCAGGGTCCTGGGATGGAGCCCCGCATCATGCTCTCTGTTCAGCAGGGAGCCTGCTTCCTCCTCCTCCTCTCTCTGCCTGCCTTTTTGCCTACATTAATTTCTATCTGTCAAATAAATGAATAAAATCTTCAAAAAAAAAAAAAGAAAAAGAAAATGTACCATATGAAACTATGGGATTTCATTGAATTAACTAAATTTCCATAGGTTATTAAGCTTTGTTTCATGTGCTGTGAGGGAATTAAAAATGTATAAAGTTACGTCTATAAGAAATGGATAATTGAGTTCAACATTTCCAAAACTGTCTTCTTCAGAACACTAGGTCTAAGACATGCTCTGGAAAAAAAGAGGGGTGCCTAGGTGGCTCAGTAGCATCCAACTTTTGATTTCACTCAGGTTGTGAGATCAAACCCCAAAGGTTTGGAGTGGGTATGGAGCCTGCTTAAGATACTCTTTTCTCTCTTGCCCTTTGCCCCTTCCCCCTCTTTTTTTTTTTTTTTTTAAGGTGTGCTATGTGAAGAAAGAAGTCCATGTACAAAGAAGCTTAACTTCCCTCTTTGAAAGTCTTCACCCATTAAAGGCCCTGAGAAATCCTCTAGAAAAGAAATGTGTTACATTTATTTCTCCTGGAGTTTATCAAATTTATTGACCATGAATCACTTTTTAAAAAAATATAATGGGGCACCTGGGTGGCTCAGTGGGTTGAGCTGCTGCCTTTGGCTCAGGTCATGATCTCAGGGTCCTGGGATCGAGTCCTGCATTGGGCTCTCTGCTCAGCAGGGAGCCTGCTTCTCTCTTTCTCTGCCTACTTCTAGGCTCGGTTCCTGAAGTTTCCAATTCAGTATGTTTGAGGTTGGGTTTAAGAATCCACATTAAAAATCTCCCAGGTGATACTCAGCAACGGCTATTCTAGGAACCACTGGTTAGTGTATGACCAAAAAAAAAAAAAAAAAAGGCCAAGGTTGAACATTTGGTGTGTCTTAATTAGGGTTGTCCATTCCATTACTACATACTAAATTCTAGTCTGAAAACAGCTTTCCTTTGTCATCTATTAAGAATGTGAATTAGGGGGAACCTGGGTGGCGCAGCTGAGTAAGGGTCAAACTCTTGGTTTCAGCACTGGTCGGAATCTCAGAGTCATGAGATGGAGTCTCATGTGGGGCTCTATGCTCAGAGGGGAGTCTGCTTGGGATTCTCTGTCTCCTTGCCCCACTACCCCCCGTTCGTGTCCTCTCTCTCTCTCAAATAAATAAATACATCCTTAAAAAATAAAAAAGATGGGGCACCTGGGTGGCTCAGTGGGTTAAAGCCTCTGCCTTTGGCTCAAGTCATGATCCCAGAGTCCTGGGATTGAGCCCTGCATTGGGCTCTCGGCTCAGCAGGGAGCTTGCTTCCTTCTCTCTCTCTACCTACTTGTGATCTCTGTCTGTCAAGTAAATAAATAAAATCTTTGAAATCTTTGAAAATAAATACATAATAAAAAAAGAAAACAAAAAAATAAAAAAATAAAAATAAAATAAAAATAGAAATAATAAAAGGAAAAAAGAACAATAATGAATCTGGCCAAGTCCAAACCACTGAACCTGTAGGTAGGCCAGGTCCTCCTTACATACACAAAAATTTTAAATTTAGCACAAACACATGATTTTAAAGAACTCAGACTGGGCCAATAAAAAATGGAAATAAGAGAAGTAGCAGTTATAGTAGTAGCTTTATTATTGTTTTTATTATTTTTCGTGTGGTACATAGACTTTATTCTGACCCCTCCCCACCTTCTGGAATTATAACTTTATTTATTTAAAGTTAGCCATCCGCTTTTCAGTGGACTAATACTGCTGTCTGATGCATCACTGTTATCTCTACCGCTATCTACCGGGAAACACGGGAAAAGCTAGTAAAAAAGAGATTTGAAGTATTTCTGGAATTGAGAGCTTTAAGGACTACTCTTTTAAGATCACTGCAATAATATTGCTGGCCATGTATGTCCTCCCCAAATTACAAGAAGGTGGCTTTAAAAATTGGGAAGTTGGCCTGGAAGCCTTATGTGACCACAAATTCTAATCTTGGGTGAAGTAATAATCTTTTCTCAACCATTGTAAATATTATCAAAGAGGAATAAAAGTTTCTGTGAGACCATAAACTTTACATTGTTCCATAACGAAAAAGGTTCTATATAGAAATATGTACTGAAGTGGTCTCTTTTTTTATAGCACAAATATCTGAGGTCAGTTGGTTATGGTCCTCTCCTTACTAAAATTTGGTTTATAGATAGCTGCTGCTATTGACATATAACCAAGAAACAGAAACTATCTACAAACTAAATTTTAATATTACAAATGATCATAATTAATTAACAGTTTACCTTTTGAATGAAGGAAGATCTTCTCAGTGGTCCAACCAGGCAAAACTAAAATAATTTGATTGGGTTTTCAAGATTATTTCTTGGGGTGCCTGGGTGGCTCAGTTGGTTAAGTGTCTGACTCTTGATTTCACCTCTTCAAGGTCTCAGGGGTCGTGAGATCCAGCCCCATAATGGCCTCCACACTGCCCTCTGCAAGCAGTCTGCCTGAGGTTCTCCCACTCCCTCCACCCCTCCCCTACACTTGCACCCATACGTGTGCATGTCCTGTCTCTAAAATAAAGTCTTTAAAAAAAAAAGACTATTTCCTGAGGATAAATAATCAGGAGCATTATAAAGATGAAAAAAAAAATGAAATTTGGGGTATAAAAGAACTCCTCCTTCATCGAATGAACACAGAAATAAATGCAACAGATCCTCCAATATCATCATACTAGTCACTCAAAGGCAACTCTCTAAGGATTGTATATTAACATTAACGATTAGGATAAAAAACTTTTCAATGGAGGGACTTCTTTAGTCAAGGATGAGTCAGTGGCAAGGAAGAGTCCAGTGTATCTGAGGACCTGAATTACATCTTAACAGTGGATGGTGATGAATGGATGATATATTTTTTGGTATTTATTATGTTAAAGGGTCCAAGAGCACCTGTCCAGAAGATGACCACGCCCATTCTCTGCTCACCTCCTACACAAACTAAAACTTCTGCCTTCCATCTTGCTTCGTGAGCTCCTGCTTACTGATCCCTCTAACAGTTTCTCACTGGATGACAAGAAAAAATCTTTAAGGTACTCTGAACTCAAGTCCCCAACTCATAAACCAACTCAAGTAAGAGGTTATGATAAAAAGACCCCCCAAATTCACGTTGTCATGCTTTGTGTTTGCTAGTGATGGAGAAAAATAACTGTCCTCTCAGTGTGATGGCTTTTCTGTTTTATAAATAATGTCATTTTCAGATGAAAGAAATCCCTCCTTTCTATATACTGTTTTCTGTTAATTCATTTGATCTAGAAAAAGCCTCAGCAAAGTATAATCTATTTGATTAAGTAACTACCTTAGTCCTTGAATGGATATCAGACTCCCGTGCACAGCACAAGAAAGCTTCCAAGGTTCTTGCAAAATTACATTTGAAGCAGTATATACTGAATAAGTACTATATGTATTTCTCTGAGAACTGTACTAGAAGTGTTAGGGAAGGAAAGGAAACAAATACCTATCACTATCCTATCACTCCAATTGATTTGTTGTGTTCCACACATCAGGGGAAAGTTAGAAATTGCAATTTAGAGATCAGATGTTTCCAAGTAGAGAGAAAGGAACTAAGGTAACAAGTAATAATTGGGCAGTTAGTATTAGACAGTGTGACTTGTGGAGTCATGTTTGCAATTCTAGAAATTGGAGAAGAGAATGTAAATATGATCAAATTGAGCTAGCTTGCTTCCCTGCCTTCCTTCCTTCCATCATTCTTTCCTTCCTTCCTGATTTATTTATTTGAGAGAGAAAGAGCAAGCCAGTGAGCATGAGTAGGAGGAGGCAGAGGGAGAGGGAGAGAATCTTAAGCAGGCTCCACGCTGAGTGCAGATTCCCAACGAGGGGCTCAGTCTCAGGACCCTGAGATCATGACCTGAGCCAAAATCAAGAGTCAAATGTTTAACCAACTGAGCCTCCCAGACACGCCAAACTGAGCTATACATACACTGCAAAAAAAGTGAGACAATACAGGAAGGTAGAAAAAAATCATACTAAATCTCACAGCTTACAGATTAAAGTGTTCTCATTTTACTGTAGCTCTGAATTTTTTAGTTATGCACATTAATTGCAAGAAGATGGGTCCAAAACTATTTTAAATCTTGGTTTCTCAATAATATACATTGAATTTTCTACTAGTAAATATAACTCAGCATAGCCATTTTTAAAAAGGGTTTATTTATTTATTTGACACAGAGAGAGAGAGAGAGAGAGATGACAAGTAGGCAGAGAGAGAGGGGGAAGCAGGCTCCCTGCTGAGCAGAGAGCCTGATGCGGGGCTCAATCCCAGGACCCTGAGATCATGACCTGAGCCAAAGGCAGGGGCTTAACCCACTGAGCCACTCAGGTGCCCCAATGTAACCTTTTTTAAATAGTTGCTTATTTCATTATAAAAGGGTGTCATAAAAAATTAATTAATTCTAGTGGTTTTTTTTTTTTGAGATCTGGGCTCTTTCAAGTTTTTAAGGGCATGATATATACAATGCCATATGCATATGCATACATATATGTATATAAATATGCATAAGTGTGTTTATATGTTTACTTTGATGAGATATAGATATGTATACTTTTTTGTTCTTTCATTTGATTATTTCCTTAGGATTAATTCCTGGAGTTGGAATTGTTGCATCTAAGTGTAAGCATATTTCTTTCTTTTTTTTTTCTTAATAGAGAGATAGTATGCACATGCATGAGCAGAGAGGGGCAAACAGAGAGGAGAAAGAGAGAATCTTAAGTAGGCTCCACGCTCAGTATGGAGCTCAACATGGGACTTGATCTCACAGCTCATAACCTGAGCTGAAATCAAGATTTGGCTGCTTAACCAGCTGGGTTACTCAGGCACCCCTACGACTTTTTTTTTTTTTAGGATTTTATTTTTGAGTCATCTCTTCACTCACTGTGGGGTTTGAATTCACAACCCTGAGATCAAGAGCCCGTATGCTCTCCTGACAGAGCCAGCCAGGTGCCCCAGCATATTTATGTCATGATACAATATTGCTGATTATTCTCTGGAAAGGTATAGTCACTTTATGTAACTCACAACATGAGTGATTTATTTTGAGACAATTCACCAATTGTAGGTGATTTGTTGTTGTTGTTGTTGTTTTTTAACTACTTGGAACTGTTCTGGGTAAAAAATTTTCTCTTCTTTTTTGGGGGCACCTGGGTGGTTCAGTGGATTAGGGCCTCTGCCTTCAGCTCAGGTCATGATCTCAGGGTCCTGGGGTCGAGTCCTGCATTGGGCTTTCTGCTCAGTGGGGAGCCTGCTTCCCCCTCTCTCTCTGCCTGCCTCTCTGCCTACTTGTGATCTCTCTCTCTGTCAAATAAATAAATAAAATCTTTAAAAAAAATTAGATTTTGGGAGGATTATAAGTAAGATTGAATTTTTTTTTTACATGTTTACCAGCTATTTATATTCTTTTTTTGTGTGACTTGTGGGCTTATGGGCTTTGCCCACATGTCTACTGAGATATTTATCTTTTTCTTACAGATTTTAAAGTAGTTGTCATATATTCATTACTTAGGTCTTAATTTGTCATATATGCCATATCTTCTGCAGTTCATTTTACAACTTATGTGTTTTCTTTTCTTTTGTATAGGCTTAAAAAAAAATTTTTTTTTTGGATTAGCACAATGTTTCCCCAAGGAGCCCCTCATTGTTGTTATTGTTCTTTCTTGATTCAATTTACAGAGAACAAATCTAATGTCACACCACTAATGAAATATGGGAATGCCTATCTAGGTTGAATAATAAACATATTCAGTATTTTATAATTGTAAGTGGATGATACTTTCTGAGCATTTAGGCATTATTTAAAGTTAGAAGTAAAACATCTTCCCCCCGTCACGAAATGTGTGTACTGTAAGACACACACAATTTGTACTTCTCTCATTTGTTTGTAATTTAGTATTTATATGTGCATGTATGTGTATATTCATACATACACATATATGTGTACCTTTACATTTTGGGCAATTGCAACACATACACAAAGGTTGAACAATTTGGTGACTGGTAAATATTTGCATATATTTACAATACTCACATATAAGAGCTCGACGTTGTTGGGGAGCATTTGCAAAGCTCACAGAATGTATGAGCTACAGGAAATAACATAGGCCTAACATGGTTAATAGGAATAGAAGTTTGTTATAAGCAGTTATTACTAACGGAGCTCACATTTGCCTTCCTTTCTAAGTGTCACGAATCTGACCTTTTTATTCTGCTAACTAAAAGGGAGCAGAAAGCACAATCATTCAGCTGTGGACCAATGTATGGAGTTTTAGTGAATGTGTGCCAAAAACCATTTTCCATGCCCCCACTTGCAAAGCAAATAGTGATCTGGTTGCCGAGCCTAGCTCCATGTGCTCAGTCAAATTTCCTCTGAAGAAATCACAAAGTGAGCTGCCACCCACAATTCAAGTTGGTTGTATGTTACCTCTGACTTTTAATGAAAACGTAAAACCCAGGGGCCCAATTCTCCCTCCTTGGCTCTGTATGTGTAAAGGGTGAGTTGAAGAGAAATAATTAAGGACAGACCGGGAACTTTTGAAACAAAACTAAACTAGGGATTAACTCAGATGCACTAAGAGTGGTTTAAATTCTCTTTGACCTTGTCTTGTAAACACAGCCTGTTTTAGTAACCTTGACTGCTTTGCAAAGTTGACTAGTCTGACATAGCATCTCCCTGTGAGGTAGGTTCTTAAGCATTCAGTGAAATGAGAGACCGAGAGATAGAAGCAATACTGTGTCTACTGTTTGAATTACTACCTCAGGACAGGTTATACAGACTCTTTAAAAGAAAAAGGGTTTTCACACTCACATTTCTGATTCAGTTGGGGGCCATACTTTTATTGCCACATGGACTCTGAGAGACTCTAAGCTCATTTCGATTGCTGGTGCAAAAGTATAATTTGTTTTAATAATTTGGCATTTGTTTATTATTATTGTCACTGAATGGGCACATGTGAAATTTATTTTGAACTAATGAATGCTGTTGTATGGGAGTGAGCCTCTCAGATGCCAACAGGATACACCACGACCCCACCGTCAATTAAAAGTTGAGTAATGGGTTCTGTACTTTATCTTTTCCTTTTAGCAAATTTTATAGATTTGGGGCAAATTCCCTTTAGCATTCTAAGGTATAAACCTTTTAAAAAAATATGTATTTATTTATTTGTCAGAGAGAGAGAGAGAGAGAAAGAGCACAAGAAGAGGGAGAAATAGGCTCCCCACTGAGCAGGGAACCCAATGCAGGACTTGATCCCGGAACCCTGACATCATGACCTGAGCCAAAGGCAGACACTTAACAAACTGAGCCACCCAGGCGTCCCAGGTATAAACCTTTTGAGGTTATATATAAGATGCTAGTGATTGGAAAAACATAAAACACCAATAAAATATAATTTTTTAATAACGTCTATGAAAGATTAGAATAATGCCATCATGTTTTTACTTTATCATCAATTGATGTTTTGAAATCTTAAAAACAAAGTATGGTTCACAAGGTAATAGAATCTGAGTTTAAGGAATGTGAAGAAGGATATGATTCAGCATCAGCAATCCCGTGAGTGCACAGGAGATTAGAATGCAGTCGGTTTTCAATAGTACTTAGTGATGTGTGCACAGAAAGGACTATCCATTTGGTTAGTATGTTGAAATTGGATCTCAGGATGCTCATTCATGTCACGAATGACATGACCCATAATGTTCCTAGCCTATTGTCTTGCTGGCTTAGCGAGGAAGAAACAAGAAATGTTTCTCTCTAAAGTTAGTAATGTAGGATTCCCCAATCTTGGCATAACCACGAATTGCTACCTTCATTGTACAGATAAGAAAAGGAGTTTTCGAGACATTAAGGAATTTCTCAATTCGTGTAGTAAGTGACGGAACTGGAATTTAAACCCAGACTTGTTGACTCTTGAGCTTAACCACTGTGACAGTGAACAGTGTTCCTCAAACTTTGCTACCTTTACCTCTGCTAGTATGTATGAAATTATTTTAGCTGGAACACAAACACATCTTTTTCTTTCTTTCTTTTCTTCCTTCTTTCCTTCCTTCCTTTCTTTCCCCTTTCTTCCTTATTATCTCTCTCCCTTTCTTCTTCCCTATATTTTAGAGAGGGAGTGAGAGAGCGAGAAGGGGAGGAAGGGCAGAGGGAGAGAGAATCTTAAGTGGGCTCCACGCCCAGCAGGAAGCCGGACGTGGGGCTCGATCTCACAACCCCAAACTTATGACCTGAGCCAAAGGCAGATACTTAACTGACTGAGCACCCAGGCACCCCTGAGTCCCTGTTTCGAATCTTTTGGGTAATATATCGAGCAGTAAAATTTCTGGGTCTTCTCCTAACTCCATGTTTAACTTTTCAAGGAATCATCAAACTGCATAGTGGCTCCAGTATTTTCCATTTCCATCAGCAACATATGAGAGTCTAAGTTTCTCCATAGTTTCACCAACACCTGTTATTTTATTTTTTAAAATATTTTAGCCATGCTAATGAATATCAAGTAGCATACTTATCTTTATGTATATTTGAAAATACAATGATCACATTAAACTCATGATATGGTTTGTTTTCCATCTATGGCAGTGGTAAGATTCCCTAAATATACCTTAAGTAGAAAAAAGTGAAACATTTGAAGAAAATAAGTAGATGAATAATGTAGGACACGAGATGTAGCTACAGTAAAATTTGTGAAGGTGTGATCTGGGGCAACTTCCTGAACTCCTTTGAGCCTCAGTTTCTTTATCTGTAACAAAAGGGGGCAGTGAATTGTTATGATAATTAAATGGGCTAATGTTCATAAAAGTGCTTGAAACAGTGGTAGGAATGTGTGCTATGTACATAGAGAAGGGGGTGCCAAATGACTCAAGTTTTTTGCTTGTTTGTTTTAAAGACTTTATTTAGAATGGCCAAAATTAGCAAGACAGGAAACAACATGTGTTGGAGGGGATGTGGAGAAAGGGGAACCCTCTTACATGTTGGTGGGAATGCAAGTTGGTGCATCCTCTTTGGAGAACAGTGTAGATATTCCTCAAGAAATTAAAAAATAGAGCTTCCCTATGACCCTGCAATTGCACTACTGGGCATTTATCCCAAAGATACAAATGTAGTGAAAAGAAGGGCCATCTGTACCCCAATGTTTACAGCAGCAATGGCCACGGTTACCAAACTGTGGAAAGAACCAAGATGCCCTTCAACAGACGAATGGATAAGGAAGATGTGGTCCATATACACTATGGAGTATTATGCCTCCATCAGAAAGGACGAATACCCAACTTTTGTAGCAACATGGATGGGACTGGAGGAGATTATGCTGAGTGAAATAAGTCAAGCAGAGAGAGTCAATTATCATATGGTTTCACTTATTTGTGGAGCATAACAAATAGCGTGGAGGACATGGGGAGTTAGGAGAAGGGAGTTGGGGGAAATTGGAAGGGGAGGTGAACCATGAGAGACTATGGATTCTGAAAAACAATCTAAGGGGTTTGAAGGGGCGGGGGGTGGGAGGTTGGGGGAACCAGGTGGTGGGTATTAGAGAGGGCACAGATTGCATGGAGCACTGGGTGTGGTGCAAAAATAATGAATACTGTTATGCTGAAAACAAATTAAAAAAAAAGATTTTATTTATTTATTTGTCAGAGAGAGAGCACAAGCAGGCGGAGTGGCAGGCAGAGGCAGAGAGAGAAGTAGGCATCTTGTTGGACAAGGAGCCCAATGCAGGACTTGATCCCAGGGCACTGGGATCATGACTTGAGCCGAAGGTAGCGGCTTAACTGACTGAGCCACCCAGGCGCCCCATAAATGACTCAAGTTTGAGAAGCTCTTGCGGAACTTACAGTAACGCTCTTTCTCAACAGGGACTTGTCTTCTCCTGTGGAGGTATCTAGTTAATATTTAATCAAATAAATGGGCAGAGCACATGGAATTGTGATGTTGAATTTCTTGGCTCATCCCGGGCTTGTATGATAAAAGGGAAGATTTTCTCAGAGGATTTTCCAGAGATGGGCTGGCAACTAAGGCACGGGTGAGTGGTTTGCTGACATTGGAAAAATCCAAGCTACGTGCCAGCACCAGCCGCCACTTGCAACCTGGGGCTTACAGAAAGGTGTGAAGGACTCCCACCTCTTTTCCTTTTGGATTCTTGGCTCACTATTCTTTTCCTCCACTTCCTTCCTCTCTCCTGCTTTCCTGCTTTCTAATAATTGTCTAAGTAATTGGTGGGGCTACACTTCGGTTCTCCCTCCACGACAGAAAGGCAAATACACTACGACAAAAAGAAGAGGCTATTTCACTGAGCCTTTACAATGCGATCTGGCCTAGGTATCGTTCTCAGGAAAGATCATGGTTGCCGTCAAAGTAGCCACTTGACCTTTTGGGCAGTGAAACACTATAAACAACTCCCTTCTTTTATCAAGTTCATTCTCTCACACTGGAGCGTTAGTGTTTAAACATTCATGAGTCAAATGGTCAAGTCGAAGAGATTGTTCGACATGAGATCAGACATAAAGGACCTATGTGAGGAGGGCAAGAGAGTTAATAAAGAAAAATATTTCCCTGATATAAAAAAACACTTTAATTTTCATTTATAGAATTATGAGCGGTGTCATGTTCTCCGCTCAGCAGTGCCACTGTTTTATGCATTCTTACAGTTAATAACTTATTCTAGGTATTAAATCTGTCACATTCCTTTTACTTGCGCCTGCAGTGAAGAATTTATAGCGGGAGACCCAGAACTGACCCAGCAATTTGAAAACATAACACAGATATGAATCCAATTATTCTCCATCTAAATGCTGACACTTACGCCCGACATCTATACGTGACATATGAACCAGAACCAGTCCTATTTAATATCTAACTTATCATCAAAGCCACAATCCAGAAATAAAAGCGAAAGGATTATTTCACACCCACTTTTGGAAGAGTTTCAACCCCCCTCAAAAAAAAAAAAAAGAAAAAAGAGAGAGAGAGAGAGAAAGAGAGACAGACAGACAGAGGGAGTAGTAAGCCTGCTTTGTGTAATTTAGATATGGACATAAAATGTATTTGAATAAGTTGCTTAGGAACAAAATATGTGCCCCCCCCCCCCCGGTGTGCTGGTCTCTCCTTTGTACCAACTATTTTGCCACGAAAAAGAAAGAGTTACTTTCACAAGTTCATAAAACAAAACAAATCACTTCTACAGCAGGAATCTATCAGTGGCTTGCTGCTCTGGCCTAAGGGTTCTTGCCAAAAGCTCCGATCATTTCTGTTTTTATTCTTTGTAAAATCAGCAGCTGGAGCTGCTTAAAATGTTTTCCATATAAAAATGTCACTAGATCAAACAGTGGCCTTGTGAGGAGAAGGGGGTGGCCAGGGAAGATTCCTTTGGGGGGGAAAAAAAAATTCAGAGTTCAGGGGTTGTGGGATAAATAAAAATTACTTTTAGTAGGTGTAAAATGCGGTGTTTTATTTTATCCCTCTACAATGTGGAGAAACAGAGACATTCTAGGACTGGCTGAAAAGTGATAAATACACAAAGATCGTGAATGAGTGCTTGGGTCCAGGAGAAAGGCGCCCTTTTTCTTGTCCTGAGTGTTGAAGAAAGCAAAAGGAATCAGATTATGAGACACAGGCATCAGGAGAAAGCGGCGTGCATCGAACATACTCAAGGCATCCTCACTTCCCTTCGCAAAGATTCAAGTCAAAGCACAGGATGTTGGTTACAAGGCGTAGTTATTTGATCAAAGCTCCGTTCTGAGTGAAGAGGAAAAAATAGAACCTTTCTGGGATATGTTTGAATTCGGATGGATGACTTGATAACGAAAGGACAGGTTATCCAGCAATCCTCAAGAAAAAATTGCTTAACCACCTTTTCACATTCAACGCGTGAATTAGACTTTGGCCTTTCATTCCGTTACATGGATGAGAGACTAATTTCCAGTCTTTCGCAGTCACCCAGGGGAACAAAGGCAACACAACATGAAGCAATCCAGAACCTCCACAATTTGAAGTAGAAACGGAAGAGAAAGGCTTCAAATCAAAACTCAAAACCCAACTGGAACAATGCTCTTCCACCAAAGAAATTCTCTACTTGTATATATGCATATTTTAAAATATTTGTATATATGTATGTATGCGTATTTTAATCCTTAAAGAACATGATCTGTAAAAACACCAAGATCTCACCAATGATTACATTTCGGGGAGGGGGGCAGTGGCATTCAAGGCTAGAAGAGGGTATGTTCGGATATTATTTTCTGTATTTTCCTTTAAACACAGTGCAGAAGGTAATGTAACACTCATATATGTACCGTTCAGAGTTAACTAACACCTGTTAGTATTCTGTGTTAATATTCTTTCTCCTTCCTGGAGGGGCTACCCCTAAGATTCCCATGCCACTGGCGGTCTCTAACTCTGGGGTTTGTCCAATTTCCACAGGCCCCCTGATACTCCAAGGGAAGGGCAGCTGATTTTCACACACAGCGCTGTAAACAACTGACCTCCCCAATTGGAGCCTCCCGGCACCAGACTGCATGTATAATCCCCCGCCAAGACACCTCTCTTGCCTTGCCCTATAAAACAAGCAGAAAAACCAGAGCACATAGACTCCCCCCTCTCTGCGGGATGGTGGAGAGACCGAGTTGCAGAGATCAGAGTCCTCTCTTGCTGCCCCTGGTTATCTGTGAGTTTGCGCTTCACTCAGGAACGCTGGTTTCTTAACCTGTTCCAGGTGACCGTGTAGATTTCGTTGGGAAGCCTGGGATACGACAGGTGATCGTCCCGTCGAGGCTCACCTGGCACTGCGGGGGATAAGAGCCTGGGAAAGGAGTCTGCAAAACAGAGCTCTGCTCTTTCGTACGCTTCCCAGATCCTCTTCCTACTGTCGCCAGAAGCAACTGCTGTTTAAACTCGATGCGTGCTCACGTTTTTGTAGTTCTAGTTCATGAGGAACCTTTCCATCTTACGCACAGAATTGTTGCGTGAGTTTTCTAAATTCACGTGAGTGCTTTTATTCTCTCTGCAACTGGCTCTTTCGTTTAATCACTGCATGTCTGTGGTCAATATCCATGTTGATTTTTTGTAGTTCACTCAGTCTGAGAGGCTCTGTCTTTAATTCAGCAAATTTATTTATTTATTTTTTAAGATTTTATTTATTAGTTGACAGAGACACAGCGAGAGAGGGAACACAAGCAGGGGGAGTGGGAGAGGGAGAAGCAGGCTTCCCACTGAGCAGGGAGCCTGATGCAGAGCTCCATCCAAAGACCCTGGGATCATGATCTGAACTGAAGGCAGTCGCTTAACGACTGAGACACCCAGGCGCCCCAATCAAGAAATTTAATCTGTTGACATGTATCGACGTTATTGATATAATTATTATTATTACTGCTATCGTTGTGGTTGATGTCGATGCTTTCAACTCCTCTCTCCTTTTTTGACTTGGATTTCAATTGTTCTCTTTTTCTGTTTCCGTTTAATGAATTTTCTTTATCTTACTCTTAGTCTGCTCTTTTAGAAGTAATCCAGAAGCTGTTTTTAGTGGCTACTCTGTAATTTTTAAGTGCAAACTTCATCGGGCTAGGGTTGTTCATAACATAATCTTACCCGTTTTGGATCTGCCTCCTCTCTCCTAGGAGTCCTCCATGTACTGATGTCTAGTATTTTAGTGTCTTTCCTTCTTAGTTTGTATTTATCTACATTTACCACCATGTTACCAATTTCCTTGCTCGTTATTTTTCTTGTAATCCTTCCCTTCTTTCTGGTTTCAGTTTTTTTTTTTTCTTTACCAAAGGACAACTTTTCATACATGATTTTTTACTGTAGATCTGTATTAGTCAGGATTCTCTAGAGAAAGCAGAACCCAGAGGATGGAGTTATAGGGGATACAAGGGATAAAGGTGGCATCTACTCTTTCTTTACATTAAAGACAGATATTTGAAAAGTTTAAAAGAAGGGTAGAGGAAGAAGCAGTGTGCATTAATTTTTTTTAAAAAAGATTTTATTTATTTGACAGAGAGATCACAAGTAGGCAAAGCAGCAGGCCGAGAGAGAGGAAGAAGCAGGCTCCCCACTGAGCAAAGAGCCTGATGTGGGGCTCGATCCCAGGACCCCAAGATCAGGACCCGAGCTGAAGGCAGAGGCTCAACCCACTGAGCCACCCAGGTGCCCCAAAGCAGCATGCATTTAAAAACTTATTTCAGTCTATAGGTTTTTATTGAATGTCTATTATGTGCAAAGTACTGATTTAAAATAGAAATTTTTAAAATATGGATGTTATAAATATAAAGGTCTTTTATTTTTATTTATTTTTTTAGAGTGAGGTGGGAGGGGCAGGAGAGGGAGAGAGAGAATCTTAAGCAGGCTCCCCACTGAGCACAAAGCCCAACATGGTGTTCTTTCTCACAATCCGGAAACCACGGCTTGAGCTGAAATCAAGACTCGGATGCTTAATCAACTGAGCCACCCAGGTGCCCCTATTTATTTATTCTTTTACAAATTTATTTATTTTTTTAAGTAGGCTCCATGCCCAGCATGGAGCCCAATGGAGGGCTTGAACTCACCACCTTGAGATCAAGACCTGAGCTGAAATCAAGGGTCAGATGCTTAACTCACTGAGCCACCCAGGCGCCCCTATAAAGTTCTCTTAAATATTACTATTCAAAATAAATCTTTGTGGTCTACAGAAAAAAGAGGTACTTTCAAATTAAGTTTTTCAATTTCCAAATACCTTCTTCAAAACAGAAAGGAATAAATTCTGATAATTGTATTTTGAATGCATTACCTCTCTCTCTAGATTTATATATGGAGAGAGAGACTGATTTTAAGTAAAAAAAAAAAAAAAAACTTCACAGAAACAGCTAGAATAATGTTAGACTAAATATCCGGGTATCAGGGCTTGGCCAAATTGACACATAACATTAAGCATGGTAGTCTCTCAGTAGTATAATCTCTTAATCTTTGACTGAAAATGATCCATTCTCTTTTACTCTTGAATAATAGATTAGCTCTTTATGGAATTCTGATTTGAGAATATTTTCATTCACTTCTGAAGATATAATTCTATTGTCTTTTATCACTGCTGAGAAGAATTCTTTTCTGAACCTGATTGCCCTTCCAAGTGATCTCTTTTCAGATTTTCACTTTATTTTGATTTTCTGTAATTTATCTCTGCATGTCCAGGTATAGGTTTGTTTTTGTATCTTTCTTGGGATTTTCCATGCTCCTTTCATCTGAGACTATGTTCTTCTTCAGTTCTAGAAAGTTCTCTGCCTTCAACTATTCAAATTTTGTCTCCCTCCTTCTCTGTAATTCTCTTTTTAACAGTCTCTCTTTTTAACAGTCTTCTTAAAGTTTCTTGTTTACCCCATGTCTCTTAACTTCTCTTTCCCTCTTTTCCATTTATTTATCTATGATGGATTATGGCAATTTTCCTCTATCTGTTTATTTCCTCACTCTTGCTTTCATTTCTATCTCTGTGGCTTTTTGAATTTTAATTTCAGAGGCCATTTTCTTTAATTTCTAGACTCTCAATTTTTTTTTTTCAAAATCTGCTTTTTGTTCTAATAGGTCCTCTTCCTGTGTTATAATTTCAGTTTTTTCCTTTATGGTTTTGAGCATATTTCATACACTTACTTACTTTCTTTTTTTTTTTTTTTCTAAGATTTTATTTATGTATTTGAAAGAGAGAACATGAGCAGGGACAGAGGCAGAGGGAGAGGGAGAAGTAGGCTCCCTGAAGAGCAAGAAGCCCAAGGCGGGACTCGATCCCAGCACCCTAAGATCATGACCTGAGCCGAAGGCAGACACCCAGGTGCCCCTCATATTTACTTTCAACCCTCTTTCAGAACAAACTATTATTTATAGCTTAGGATGTATTCATCCTTTTGTTTGTTGTGCCTGCTATGTCTCCCTCTTGGGCATGTTTCCTTGGATGATTTATAATCCTCAACTAGGAGCTCATACCTTGCTTTTGCATTTGCCTCTGCCGGATGTTATGGGTTGCACTGATTTCAAACTAACCTTATGTTAATTTCCTGGGTATAAATGAGCACTACACGGGTCATGTGAATGAGAACCACACACGTACAGCATGATGTGGGATTCTGATTTCTCCAAAGTGATCTTTTTTCTCTCACCAGTTTCTTCACTGTTTCTCTAAAAAGGGATTATAAATTTCCTAGTTCTTGTTTCACAGACTAGGAAGTCAGTCTTATTCCTGGCTTTAAGCAGGTATTTTATTTCCAGGTTCCCATGTGCGTGGGCCTAACCCATGAATTCTCTGCCAGCCAGGGGCTTTGCATCTCCGGGTTCCTGCCCATGGGCTCTCTGATTGTCTCTGATTCTTCTCTTCTTCACCCTCCTCCTGCGACTTCTCTGTCTCTGAGGAACACTCCTCACAGTTACCTGGAGTATGTGTTGTTTGTCTTAAAATAGACTAAGGAAATGTTTTGTTAAATGGTATGTAGCTTATTTTGCCAAACTGGTTAGCAGTCCGCAGTGTATTATTATTATTATTTAAGTAGATGATTTAAAAACCACCAGAAGTCAGAGCATAATCATCCCTTCCCGCTGCCTAGTGCTTTGGCTTTGGTCCTGGGCCTTGCTCATTCTGTTTTTCTCTCTGGAAAAGGAGATGACTTTGCAGAGAAGTGGTGTCTAAAAGCAGAAATTTGTTGTTCTGCATTTGAAGGGTTTCTCAAAGCATCTCGGCACTTCCGAGGCCAGAAGTGGACCCCTCAACATCCTGTTAATAAACTTCTTTTCTAATCACCAAAGTCAGCTGTTGTTGCTTCCAGCTAAGAAGCATGAAATTGATACAACCCATTATTTTTTATGCTGAGATAAAAGTGGTTTCATATTCACAGTTACATCATAAACATAGTTGGAATTTTATAAAAACATAATCCCCACCATCACAGGGGACTATCTGTGTTCCTTTCGGATGCATAAAACCAAGCTAAAACTTCTACTGAATCTCTATGACTAGAAATCTGTTTCTGCAAAAATAGCTATTTCATCCGGATCGCTTCTTTTTTTAAAAGTAGTAGGCTGATGATAAATATGACAAAAAAGATGATACGAATTGCATTTTTAGTTAATGGAATCATAAACATTCATCTTTTAGCTATCTTGTCCTCCTTCAAACATTAGTCTTCATGGAATTGCAAACTGCTAACAGGAAGTCCACTCTGATTTCATGTTTCTGAGGACCTTCACCATCTTTTTTTTTTTTTTTTAAGATTTTATTTATTTGACAGAGAGATAGAGAGAGAGCACAAGCAGGCAGAGAGGCAGGCAGAGGCAGAGGGAGAAGCAGGCTCTCCACTGAGCAGAGAGCCCGATGTGGGGCTCGATCTCAGGACCCCGAGATCACGACCTGAGCCGAAGGTAGTCGCTTAACCCACTGAGCCACCCAGGCACCCCCCTTCACCATCTTTTACTAACATGATGATCAAACATTGTGTGTTTTATTTTTTTTTAATTTAGTATTTGAATACAGTTGACACGCAATGTTTCAGGGGTCAGCACAGCGATTTAATTTCTCTCTACCTTACCCTCTGCTCACCTCAACCGTAGCTCTCATCTGACCGCAGACAGCCCTGTCGCAATATCACGGCTATATTCCGTATCCTGTACCTGTCATCCCCCTGACTGATTTATTCCACAACTGGAAGTCTGTGCCTCCCACCCTGACGCCATTTGGTCCATCCTCCCTCCGACTCCTCTCAGCTCTGAGCACCATCACTTTGTTCTTTGTATTTATGGGTCTGTTTCTGCTTTTTGTTTGTCAAATGTTCTATTCGATTAGCACTGCCAACTTCCAGGATTTTTGAAAAGTGGTTCCAGAAAACAGAGAAGAAATATGGAGATGTATTCATTTAACATGATTTGATTCCATATTTTCTGAGCCTCTGGGTGTTACAGGAACAGTGCTAGGGAAGTACCCTGGGGAGGAGAAAGCCAACCCCTGGATTCTTGGAGCTTGCAGTTTCTTGGGGGGGAGAGCAGATAAAACATCAATCAAAAAAAAAAAAAAATCACACACTTACGTGAAAAATTTTAACCACTTTATATGCAATGAAGGAGGGAGCTGTGGTGCAATATGTATGAGAGATAGGTGAACTTGATCTAGTCAGAGAGGTTGGGAAAGGCTTCTCTAAGGAAGGGACGGCTGAGTTTGGCTGCTGAAGGATGAAAAGGCGCTTCCCAAACCAGGAAAAATGGCAAGCAGGCATGGGGCAGGGAAACCAGCGATGAATGGGAACAAGCTCAGATAAGGAGCTGAAAGAACCTGAAAACGTCTGGAGCCAAGAACACCAGCCTGCAGCGAGATGTGGTTGGAGAGGTAGTCAGGAGCAAGCTGTGGGAAGGAGTTGTGGATTCTTCCGAAGAGCTACAGAGTGACTCAGACGTGTAAGCCCTTTAATGTCTGTGCACATGCACTGCGAAAAGCACGGGGAATAGACTGATGGAGGCAAAAGAGTGGACTTAGGGAGAAGATTCGAGAGGCGACTCTAGTAGCCACGGTGCTTGGACCAGTTAGTTACCTTAGACTGGGGTGTCGCGTAACTACCAACTTGGCTTAAAGGATAAAGTTGGTGCCTCCCAACTCAGGATTGTAGGCTCTTTGAACCCATCCAGTCGTTTTACAGTGTGCGGACTCAAGCACACAAGCTCTGAGAGAACATTAGGTCTAACGGAGGTTATGCTGGTTCTGCTCCATCTCATCCAGGGACACCCAGTTACCTTCTTGAATTAGGCTGTCTCTACTGATTGTCTTCACCTGTTAATGACCACACACCAGGCTCTTTTACTGTCCTGTGTAGACTTTGCACTTGCACAGGTTTGACACAGTTTTACCTTCACCATCACGTCTATTGAGGGGAATGTTCACCAGCCAGTTCACCCATCACTGTTCTTCTTCTTCTTCTTTTTTTTTTTTAAAGACATTTATTTATTTATTTGCCAAAAAGAGACACAGTGATAGAGGGAACACAAGCAGGGGAGTGAGAGAGGGAGAAGCAGGCTCCCCACTGAGTACGGAATCCGATGTGGAGCTCAATCCCAGGACACTGGGATCATGACCTGAGCCAAAGGCAGACACTTAACAAATGAGCCATCCAGGTGCCCCCACCTGTCTATTGTTTTATCATCAGTGAATGGATGAACTCTCTAAGTGGGCGAGATCGCGCTTCTGCCCCCAAGATACTATTGGTTGTAAGATCCATCAGCATTATCTATACTACCAAGGAAAAAAAATGCTGCCTATTAAACTATTACGTTACTTTCTAATTACTTAGGATTTTACTATTACACTTACTGCGAGGCCTTTTAGACATATTTACGCTCCTAGATCTATTTCCCAGTTCCTCTAGCATTGACAGTATAATTTTGAGGCACATTACACAATCCTCCGTCTTTGTCAGAACTTCTTACCTGGTGAGATTTGGTTATTTTACCTTTTAAGTCACATGACACTGTCATATCAGTTTTTTTTTTCCGTGCGTAAAATTTCTCTGATCTATACTCAGGATTTATTAGTTTCTCTCATATACGTTACTTGCCCTGTGATAGTCCTTTCGTGCTTATGTCAAATCAAATCAAATAAAATGAATAACAGTTGCAGGTACCTGGGGTGATCATCCTTTCCTAGCTCCTCTATTCTCAAGAAAATAGAATTTTGGTCATTATTTGTGTCACTAACATCACTGTTCCACTTCTGTGCTGTTCATATTTATGATAACTTTGTTTCAAAGCTGAATCCCAGTGTAATCTTTGTGAAGATATTTTATTTTTTTAAAAAGATTTTTATTTATTTATTTATTTGTGTGTGAGAGAGAGCGAGAGAGAGCACAAGTGGTGGGGGGAGGAGAGGGAGAAGCAGGCTCCCTACTGAGCAGGGAGTTCTACAAAGGGCTGGATCCCAGGGTCCTATGGTCACGACCTGAGCCGAGGGCAAACACTTAACCGACTGAGCCATCCAGGTGCTCCATCTTTTTAAAGCTCACCTGAGCAGTCTCAACAGTGCACATAGTTCATGGGAGGTGCTGACAAGATGAATAGCAATGACCATATCTGAGCATGCCCAGGGAATGACCACTGTCATGGCTGCCATCGGGCCAACAGGTATTTTAAGATCTCAGTGATTTTTTAAAAAAGATTTTATTTATTTATTTGACAGAGATCACAAGTAGGCAGAGAGGAAGGTGGGGGTGGGGCGGGCTGGCTATGGGGAGAGAAGGCTTCCCGTCAAGCAAAGAGCCTGATGCGGGGCCCGATCCCAGGACCCTGAGACCATAACCTGAGCCAAAGGCAGAGGCCCACCCCACTGAGCCACCCAGGTGCCCCAAGATCTCAGTGATTTTTTTAAATTAATAAATATATATGTTAGAAAATTCTTAGGTTGACAACAAAATTGAGTTGAAGGTACGGAGTTCCCATAAACCTGCTGGCCTTACACATGCTCAGCTTCCCCCACTAGTGACAATGACACTTGTTATGGTTGATAAACCCATCCTTATCAGGCCATTCTCATCCAAAGTCCAAAGTTCACATTAGGGTTTATGCTTAGTGTCGCACGTTCTCTGGGTTTAGACAAGTGTATAATGGCATATATCTACCACTATAATATTGTACAGAATAGTTTCATTGCCTTGTCACTCTCTGTGTTCTACCTACTCATCCTTCCTTATCCCCAAGCCCTTGCTAATCTTTGAACTATCTGCTTACTTTTGCCAAACCTTCCAGAATGATAGAGCTTGAATCATGCAGTATGCGGTCGTTTCAGACTCCCTTCTTCCAATTAGTAATATGCATTTGCATTTTCTCCATGTCTTTTTATGGTTCCATAGCTCACTTCCTTTTAGTGCTGAATAACAGTCCGTTATTTGGATATACCACAGTTGATGTACCTACTCGCCTGATGAAGAATATCGTGGTTGCTTTGAAGTTTTGACAATTAGAGTTGCCACAAAACATTTGTGTACAGGTTTTGTGTGAATGCAAGTTTCTTTTTTCTTTTTTTTTTTTTTTTTTAGATTTTATTTATTTATTTGTCAGAGAGAGAGCGAGCAAGAGCGAGTACAGGCAGACAGAGTGGAAGGCAGAGTCAGAGGGAGAAGCAGGCTCCCTGCGGAGCAAGGAGCCCGATGCGGGACTCGATCCCAGGACGCTGGGATCATGACCTGAGCCAAAGGCAGCTGCTTAACCAACTGAGCCACCCAGGCGTCCCTGAATGCAAGTTTCTGATTCATTTAGGTAAATACCAAGGAACTTGATTGCTGGAATGTATGCTAAGAGTGTATGTAGTTCTGTAAGCAACCATCAGACTGTCTTCTAAAATGGCTGTACCATTTTGCATTTCCACCAGCAATGAATGAGAATTTCTGTCGCTTTATATCATTGTCAGCATTTGGTGTTGTCAATGTTCTGGATTTTGGCCATTCTCATGGGTGTGTAGTAGTATCTCTTTGTTTTACTTTCCAATTCCCTAATGATATATAATGTTGAAAAATATTTTTATATGCTTATTTGCCATCTGAGTATTCTTTGGTGAGATGTCAGTTAAGGTTTTTGGCTCATTTTTTAATTGCATTATTCATTTTCACATTGTTGAGTTTTAAGAGTTCTTTGTATATTTTGGATAGTAGTCTTTATCAGTGTCTTTTGTAAATATTTTCTCCCAGTCTGTGGCTTGTCTTATTATTCTCTTAAAGATCATGCTGATCTTAAGAAATTATTTCAAATATATAATAATGTGGAAAAAAATGTGCTTTCTTAGAACGAGTTGAGTATAGTGGTTAATGCAAAAGTCTTAATTACCAAGAAGAAAGGCTCAGGTTTTAGTTTACCGTGGAAAATAGATGATACAAGGCTGAGTATAAAGCAGTTTGATCCCCCAAGAGTAAAAGTCTGGCATGATGAGTCAAATTTAATAGGACGAGTAGTAATAGAAATAAAAGTAAAATCTTATACTTAGGTACAAATAAAACAAAACAACTGTAATAGTGTAAACTACAGTAGAATTGATTTAGCAAGCATTTGGTCCTATTAAAAATTGCCTGTAAGTTCAACAACGTGAGGGGACTCTAAGAAAAAAGAAACATAGAAGAGTTGCTTTTCATGTCGTTATCAGAAGTCACAAAAGAGACAACATTTTCACTGAGTCAAAGATAACTTAAAACTCCATAATTTCCCATAAAGAACAGCAATGTATTTAGGGGTAAGACTAATCAACAACAAAAAATACATATCTTTAAACTCCTGAACCACACTTATCCCATACTCTAAGAAGTATTAAATTTATGACCCATTAGCATCCAGATTCTTGTTTCTCTTGTCCAGAGCATGTGTTTGTTGGGTGGGGAGAATCCCATTTTATTTATTTTTGCTGAAAGGTATAGTAGTATTGGTATAAGTGAAATGCTTTTATGAGGTAGTTTCACTGTAATCTTGGATTGATTAATATAAGACTAACTTGCATAGGGCAGGTGAGGGCCCTACATGCTACTATGCCACACATTCTAATCTGGAAGATTCTGTCCAATTCTATGGGACACATTTGCAAGGCACTGTCAACAAATATGTAGAGGGCACTGTTAATAACGAGGAATTGTCCTGATGACCCAACTCCTTGTTCTATTAGGAAGAGGGATACTTAGCTTGGAGAAGGTGGCTTGAAAGCACTCTTCAAATATGGGAAGAGGAAAAAAAAAATGGGAAGAGTTGTCATGTTGAAGATGAATTAGATTCCCTCTGAAGTCAACACAATTCTCCATGTGTGGTCAACTATTATGGAATTCAGTGGGAAGGTAACTTCCCTTTTTCGTGGGGACTGGAAGTATAACCAAGGATTGATGTTGCAGGAGTAGCAGAGATAGCACATGATTGACTCATGTTAAACTTTCAGTCATTGTAAAGTCCGGTTCTTTCCCCTCAAACTGTGCTTAGAATAAATCACTCTAATGCTATGCATTCAGAGTTAAATTCTGAACCTTACATTTTTCCTTATCCAGTGTAAATGCATTAGCTTGGCTCTTCTCATTCCATTTACTGAGGATTTTGGGGGTAACACTAATTGTCTGAATTTGCTCTTCTGTTAAGCTTTTTGTAATCCACAAGTAAGATTTGATTCTTCTGCACTTCATCCAAGATGTTACAGAAAAATGTTGGATAAGATGGGAATAAGTGCAAATCTGTGAAAGATTCAACTCAAAGCTCCCTCTAATTTGATACAATTCACAAAGCAATGTTCCTCTTCATTGTTTTCCCACTAGAATGTCACAAAACTAGGATATACCATCTTTATGGCTTCTCTTTAAAAACAGGTGAATAGTATGATTGGAAAATGAAATTAGCTTTGCTTCTTCTCAATTATTCTCTGAACAACCACACTGGCTGACAGTAAGCATTTCCTAAATGTGTCCCAGTTATTTAGATATCTTAAAATTGTTCTCTTTTGCTGGAGATCACTGTTAAATGAGGTTTATAATTTTAAATTTCCCATTTCTGGAATATATCTTTACCTTCTTTTGAAAATTGGTACATTTTTCTATTACCAACTCTTCTGGCTTTCCTTTCATTTTCCAAGATTCCTCCAAAATCTCTGACAGACTTTTCATGAATGCAACTGCAGATCTTTCCATTACCATAGCTTAGGCACCCAAACTCAATCAAAGCAACATCATGATGACAGTGATCATTCATGGGGGTTAATTTGTACAGTATGTATGTAAAATGAAAATTGAGTAGAGCTAGGGGTACTACCTAAATCTCTTCAACTGCCCATATAGGACAGGCTTTTGGTATATACTTCTGTGTGTATGTGACATGAGTAGATACACAGTATGATACAGTTCACTGTAATCTACATACACATTACGTATATAGTAATATATGGCATAAAGTTAAGACCATCAACGAAAACTACAGTGCACATGCCATGAGGACACACAGGACGGAGACTCACTGAGGAGAAATAAGCTCTGGGGTTTCCCATTTGGTAGACTGCAGAGCTTGAAGAGAATTCAGTGAAAAAATGTGAAAGAAATTTGCAATTTTTCTGACTCTGAGTCCCTATAGTTGTATTCCCATATAAAATAAAATACCCTTTAATGCCTTCTCAGTGCAATTTGCCCTGCAGTCTGGGCTTTATTTCTCCCTCAAGCATGCCTTATTCTACTCTGGGGGAATGGCATCCCCCCCAAATCCCAAAGGGTAGAAAGTCAGAAAATTTGGTAACTAACCCTGAGTCAGAAAAGAATCCTGCCTGTCATTTGGAGCCGATTTTATTTTCTGTTGTATTTCACCTTAAATCTGTTAAGAATTTATTAAATGAAGGCTTCCTTGTTCAGGTATCACATTGGTTTCTTCTTGACATCACCTAATGTGTTATTCACACTCCAAATCTTTCCTATTAAAAGAAATGCCATCCCACTGGAAGATAATATGAAAGAAGAACCTGGATCCCTAATATCTTAAGGGTCCTGGTGGTGGGGAAAAGTGATTTAAAAAAAAAAAATCCTGAAATTTTGTCCCTAGAAAAAAACCAAATGCTAGAAATTTAACAAACAGATTCAGAGGGAGAGAGCCTCATATCTAAAGTTACCTCTTTGGGCAAAGAAATTGGAAATTTTGAGAGATGGCACAGATCATTCGGATGTGCAATTCTCATCACCCCACTCCCACTCAAGCCACTGAGAATATAGTCTTTAAAACCAAAGCCAACCTCTTTGCATTTTCTCTGTTTGCTCACCCAATTCTTATGCAAACACAAAACAAAGAATGTGGTCTGCCTACCTTGAACACCATCCCTGAGACACAGACGCATATTCTATAGAGCAAAGCACGGAGAGGGCTGATGAACACTACAGCAATCTCAGCATTGGCTTGAGACCCATTTGATCTCCTTTGGTAAATAAGATACAGTGAAATGAAGGCCGGTTTTATTGGGAGGTGGGGGCATAGGGTGGATGCGGAGGAGGGAGCGTGTGTGGGTAAACCATCACTTCAAAGGGTCAGTACAGCAGGGAAGAGGCAAGAGAGAAAAACCTGCTGTGAAGTATTTCATTTTTGAGATTCTTTAACAATTTACAAAAGCAATGGCACGTAAGTCAAGTTTTCTTCTCTTTGGGGAATCATAAATAAAATAGTGGTGTAATTAAAGGACAGAAGAAAAAAGAGACTTCAGGTATTTAATTCTTATTTACCTGTTTCTCCATTATGTATGACTCCTGGGCAGGCGGGAAGGTTAGAGAAGACAGTAACTCAGCCTGCCTTGCCTGCCATAGCCTTTCACTTTCTGAGCCTGCTGCCCTAATTTACCGCTTTTGAGTAACCAGAGAAGGTTGTGAAAGGGACTTCAGAAAAAAAAAAAAAAGTGTTGAGGCTTCTGCCAGATTTACTCTCGGGGCTTGTCTATCTCTCTGATGGATAGTGCTTTCCACAGTTTAGATCACCATGGTCTCTGGAGAGCCTGTGCTTCTGTGTGGGGGAACTTCTAGACGCTTCCAACTGAAGTGAAGGCTTGGGAGTCAGGAACGGGGACAGTGGTTCACCTGGCATCCCTACAGCTTGAGAGGTGTGAGGAGCATTGAGTCAAACCACTAAGCATGGAGACGCCTCTTGTCTCCCACCTCCTGTGCTGGGATCTTGTCTGTGTCGCTGACAATTTCTTTCTTCCCATAATCCCTCAGGCTCCTGTCAATGCAGAATGAATGCTCTGTGTCGGTGTTTTAGCAGCATTCACTGAACACACTAAGGAAGGACATGATCTGGTGAAAAGGAAAGTTTAGGCAGGTGGATTCTGCAGAAAAGGACAGGTGACTGACACTTGGATATCTCTAGAAACTAGAGGAGGACAAATAGTCGCTGGCAGCGGTTGTGGGTCCCACTCTTGTGAAGTACAAATCTGAATTCGTCCCCATCTGAGAAGAGACCATTACTCCTCTAGCTGATCTTTCTGAAATGTCTCAGAAATGAACTTCAAGCATTTCTCTCCACAGAATCCTTTCCTAATAAACATACCATACAGAGAAATCATAATTTATGTTTTTGTCTTTGACTGAGCTCTTAATGCTTTGATTGAAAAGCAATAATTTATTGGATAAGCAATTGCTAAAGGTCCAATCTAAGACTTTCCAGTGATGTTAGCAATACATTTCCAAACCATAATTTGATATGTACTGTTAAAATCAAATGCAAGGGGCGCCTCAGTGGCTCAGTGGGTTAAAGCCTCTGCCTTCGGCTCAGATCATGATCTCAGGGTTCTGGAATCAAGTCCCACATCGGGCTCTTTGCTCAGCAGGGAGCCTGCTTCCCCCCACCCCCACCCCTGCTGCCGCCTGCCTCTCTGCTTACTGGTGATCTCTGTCTGTCAAATAAATAATAAATAAAACCTTTAAAAAAATCAAATGCAATGTCTTAAGACTATCCTATTTCCTAAATGCTTTCAGTATTACTTAACATATTTTTAGAAGATTTATTTATTTGAGAGAGAGAGGAGAAAGAGTGTGTGCATGAACGGGAGGGGCAGATGGAGAGGGATAGAGCGTCTCAAGCGGACTCCTTGCAGAACTTGGAGCACAATGTGGGGCTTGATTTCACAATACTGAGATCAACACCTGAGCCCAAACCAAGAGTCAGTCATTCAACCAACTGAGCCATCCAGGTGACCCTCAGTATTACTTAACGTCTTGTTACAGCAAAAGATCTTTATCTTTTCATAACTCATCACTGTTCAGGTAACACAAGGTACAGAAGAATGGTCACTGGCCTGAGATAATTCAGTGTAGAGATAAGTCTAAAAAGTATGCTTCAGCATTAAAACTAAAGCATGAACATGGATCAGTGAAAGAATTTTAAGAATAGAGACGGCTTTGAAAGCCATGGTCTTGTCATGTGCTTTAATCACAACGATGAGAAAAAGCAATCATGACTCTCCTGGTCAAAGCTAGTTTTTCACACCAACCGTTTAATGCCCCAAGTCATCAGGAAACCAGGAGCGTATAGTAATGGGTATGCAGGATAATCTCCACACAAAATCAAGAAGAGATTTGAGTAAAAATGGCATGAGTTTTCTGTCCAGATAAAATAGAAATTATTTGTGTAATTCTTAGCCTAATACTTAGAATTTGAGAAGAGAGCCTTCCCGTTATTACTCTCTCTCACCTGGATGGAGAGTTAGGACGTAGTTATCAAGAGACAACTGTGATTCGACAAAATATCAGCTATTTGAAAGCAGATAGGCTGTTAGCACTGTAGGTCTGGGACCCATCAGGCTGGGGCTCAGGTAAGGTAAGTGAGGAAGCAAGGGAGCAAAGTTCAAGTGCACGGGCAAGCTCGGAGAGTGACTGTAACCCGCAGATTTCTCCCTCTCCTCGGTCCCAGCCGAGGGAAAGATCAGTTCTATGCATTAAGTGCATTGTGGTGAGGAAGACTTAGTATGTGAGAGATAACGAAAAGTAAAACAGAGCCCAGCCTTGGAAATTAATTCTTCTGTATTATCTTGTACACAGGTCAAGTTTCTTTTTCCACCATTAAAAAAAAAAAAAAAAACAACACCTCAGTTCAAAGAAAGAAAATGAGAAAAGTAAATAATGCTGTTTTAGGAGAGGGGTTGCAGAACTAAGGGTAGAAAAATGAATTTATGGCTGAACTTCCAAGTGACTAGCCTTTTTTTTTTTTTTTTTTTTTTGCAAACATTTCCCTTAATGGTCGCATATTATGAGTTGAGAGCAATATTGCAAATAGAAAGCTTCCATACCTGCTCTGCCTTATAAGCAGGTCCATTCCTTTAAAAAATGTCTTCCTTGATGTCCTCTAAGGTTGGGATATGAATTGATCAAAGATCTCCTCTATGTCTTTCCAATGGTCTAAGAAGAAAAAAGTCAGCTATGGAGTATTTAATAGTGGGAGGTTGACTTTGAGAACCTCCTGAAGGTGAAAACATGTCTTCTTGCAAAACAGCCGGTTTTGCAGGCACCAACTGCACCCACAGCGTCGTGTGAAGCTCTGTCGGCACAAATGATTTGCAGCCATAAATTCTCTCTGGTCCGCACGCTGGCCACACTGTCCCTGCAGCACAAAGGATGCAGGCCCGGGTTTACAGATGCTCTTAGCATTTTCCTTCCCTTGCCTTTGCTTTATTCCTTCTCTGGGGGTTCTGCTTACGCTTAAACCCAGGATTGTCTACTTTTCTTGGGAGCAGCAGACATATGTGCTGTTTTCTTCCTTCCTTTATTTATTTATTTATCTATCTATTTATTTATTTATTTATTTGAGTTTTAGTCTCAGTTCGGTTCAAATAGTTATCTCTGATAGAACTTTCTTAAAATAAATAACAAATTGGGGATTGCAAACATTTCCAGGCAACTCTCTTGCATATCCGTTCACCAATTTCCTTTTTCATGTGGTTTACAAAGACTTCCTGCTTCCTGCCCAGCCAGGTAGAACTAGCTTTGAATCGCCCCATTTCAGCGAGCCCAGGGTGAACGACAAACAATGCAATCCCGTAAAAGCAAACTGTTTCAATGTCAAAGGTTCGATACAAAGGGGAACCGATGTGCTGATGGCAGCAATAATTCACATTTCCAAGGACGCTTGCCATCTCTTCTCTGCAGACAGATTTCTTCTGAGCCACTGGTGGAAACCTCCCAGGGAGATGCGGCTTTATTCCCTCATGGCAGACAGGAGGAGGACGCTGTGAGGAGGCTGATGCCACCTGGCAGCGATGGTTGCACAGACTGCTGGAGAGGCACAGATTGGAACCCAAGCCTCATCAGAGGGCAGCTGTGACAGTCGCATATTTCCAAAGTGTTCCGCACATTTCACCAACGGGTCTTTTAAATAATTGGAAAGTCTCCCTGGATTTCACTGACTTTTAATGAAGAGCGAACTCCTCTTCTTTGAAAATCAAAGTCCCATTTGCTTATTTCAGGTGTCTGAAGGCAGACAGGAACTTGCAGCCTGATTTTCAAAGATCTGCAGTTGAGGCTATTTTCGAACGGAATGAACTGCTACTGATAGTGGGATTTTTGTAAAGAAACAAAAAAGAAGACAAATCCCAAATCTGGGCACTTGGGCAACTTCACAACAAAAGGAAAATGTAAGTTCCGTGATATTACCTTTGAAGACATCTGTCTGCAGGATCAGCTTTCTTAAATCACCTAGAATCTTAGCACCTGATGGGAATGATCCTGTGTACTGACCATGATGTAGTGATAATGGAAGGAGTATGGCTTTTGGAACCCACAGGAAAAGTGAGAACTGTCCCTCTTTGCTGTTAACTTCTTTAGCTGTCCTGTTCCAGAGAGGGTTTCTGGATCCAGGATAGCCTACAATTGAGGAAGACCAGTGGGGGCAGGGGAGAGTGGGGAGGGCACCTGGGTGGCTCAGTTGTTTGGACATCTGACTCTGGGTTTTGGCTCAGGTCATGGTCTTGGGATGTTGGGATCGTGCCCCCGTAGGGCTCCATACTTGGCAGGGAGTCTGCTTCAGATTCTCTCTCTCCTTCTCCTTCTGCCTCTCTCTTTGCTCATGTGCTCTCTCTTTCTCTCAAATAAATAAATAAATCTTTGTTGGGGGGGAGGGAGGAAGACCAGTGGGGATGGGGCTTCTGGCCACAGAATCCCAGATGGTGCAGAAACTTGAAGTATTCAATCTTTCTTTCAGCCTCCATGTAAACATCTCTGACAGATGAACATCCGGTAAGAGCTCTGAGGCTTAGTGGGGGTAAAGAATATCTGTCCCTTGGGGCACCTGTGTGGCTCAGTTGGTTAAGCATCTGCCTTCAGCTCAGGTCATGATCCCAGGGTCCTGGGATCGGGTCCCACATCGGGCTCCTTGCTCAGCAGGGAGCCTGCTTCTTCCTCTCCCTCTGCCCCTACGCCAGCTCATGCTCTCTCTCATTTGCTCTCTCTTGAGTAAATAAATAAAATCTTAAAAAAAAAAAAAAAAAAGAATATCTATCCCTTTGCTCCAGTAATTTTGTTTCTACCACACTAGCATCCAGGTCTTTGGACCTCTACAAAATGCAGAATTTGAAAAGGCTGCAAAGCCCGAGAAAGAGATACCTCAGAAAGGACATTTGACTTTTGAAATCAGCTGTCTGATTTTCCAGCACACCAACCAGCCACCCCAATCTGAAAGGGCAATTCCCACTTTAAGCTACAAGGCTGTGAACTGAGCTTGAAGCAGACTGTTAAACTTGATCATTACAGGTTGACAGCATATCTGTAAATGCTCCAGTGGCCACTGCCGAAGAAAGCATTCTCCACTTGAGAACCACGAAGGCCTAGCATGAGGAAAGGGAGTCAATTTCCCGGTGGGTGATGCCAAATCTGTGTGGGGAATCAATTCAAAATCACTAGATCTGGAGTTCTCAGCTGAAGTTGACCCCTGGTTCAAAAGCGGTAGAAAACTCCCGTAGAACTGGGAGATACAGAGGACATTAAACTCTGGTCAGAAATGGGTTAGTACCAAGGTATCTCGTCTAGGGAGAAGTTGCATTCACCCTCATTTAACCTGTTCTTCTGATGGCTCCATGAAACTTGCTGGGATGTTTTCATTCCTTTCTTCCATGCTCCTGTCCCTTTTCTTCCTCTTAGGGGGCTCTTTTACACAAATCTCTCTGAATCTCCTGCTTTCTCTTATGCTATAAATACTCAGTGAAATAGATGTGTGGGTATTCCTTTTCTTTCGTATGTTCTCCTAGAAGAATACAACCTATGAGGGTATCATCATAGTATCATTGCTCTGAACATGATTCACTAAATACCATATTTCATCACTCGAGATTAGATATGGCTGATACACATTGGCCAGACTTGAAAAATAGGACCAGGGCCATATGGGTGGCGAGGGAAATTAAATTAACACTCTTAAAATTGTAGAATGCTGTGAGGAGTAAGGCTGGCTGATTTCGGAAGCTGGCCAACACTGTTATCCATAAATCTATGAATACTAAACAGGCCTGGGAACAAAATTGGGTTTCACCAAAATGAAGGACTAGAATTAAGACCAGAGAAGACAGGAGTTGGACAAGGTCATTCTGCACCTGTAGGATCCTGCCTACCTCACAGAACTGTCATGAGGATTAGTTGAGATTATCTACAGGGCTTCTTTCTTTATTAAGGTATAATGGACCTACATTATTCATTTCAGGTATAAAATATGCACAGCAAATGGATGTTAGATGTTATGACTGCCTTTCATAAACTATAAGTCCTTGTTTAAAATGTAAGCATTCTGTCTGAAGCTGAGACATGTTTAAAGGGTTATAGGGAGAAAGTGAGGGGAAGAAATGTCCTTAAACTTGAATTCCATTGTGATAACTCATTTCTTCAAACAGAAGTTGCCTTGTCTATGGACAGGGTCAATGAGAAAACTTCTGCTGTGGGTGGCAGGTAGATTTGGGTGATGAACAAGGTGGGTTAAGCAGTGAGTTCCACAATTTGTTTGGATGGGGATCTCACATGTGGGTTGCTTGTGATGAATTCTTTGATCCCTTTCAAGTAGATACCAAGGACTCAGAGCAGGTATTTTACTAGTAGAGGGCTAAGCATATATTTGTTGAACAAATGAATTATACATTTGACTGTCATCTGAACCTTAGCTTGGTTGAGAGAAAGAACATAGAAAGGGCTTTGATGTCGCCCATCTACTCATGCACACATCTATCCACTCAATAAACATTTATTGAGCAACTGCTACATTCCAGGTTGGGAGCAATACTTGGGTGATACAAAGATCAATGAGGTATGCTTCCTATCCTTTGGTACCCTCACAAAGTACCTAATTTTTGTTGCTGTTGTTTTAAAGATTTTTTATTTATTCATCTGAGAAAGAGAGCACAAGCAGAGAGAGAGGACTCCGATATGGGGCTGAGATCATGACCTGAGCCACGATCAAGAGCCAGCTGCTTAACCAACTGAGCCACCCAGACACCCCACAAAGTACCTGGTTTTCCTGTGACCTTCACCACCAATGTAGTGAAGGCAGTGGGAAGGAACATGTTAGTTAGTACGTGAGCACAGAGTAACCAGATGTCACATAATGCCAGACCCCATAAAGGCTGTCAGCTTTTGTCTAATGCAACAGACACACTCAATAGGGTGTTAATTAATGGTGTCACATGCGATGGAAGGTTTGACTTCAGATGTGAGCCTTGTTGCAAAGAGAAAATGTAGTCACGTCACACATGCATACACATAGGCAAACACACACAAATGGGTGGGGGCAAAAACACAGAGAGACACAGAATATACTTTGTAGATTCCTCCTCTTCCTTTCAATCTATGAGTAGACAGGAGAGAGAGCTAGCGAGGGAAACTCTGTTCCCTTCACATGACTGTTAGGTAGTGTAAGCATTTCCCATGAAAAGTATCTTAAATTCTGCTCTTGACCAGGTAGTCCTGGTCTACCTCTAATGGGCTTTAAAAAATGGGCTTCATTTTTATACAACACAGCTTCCCCCTGTTCCATGGACTTAGTGTCTACCAGCTGTCTCAAAACTGTACTGAGCAAGCTAGGGATGTGTGTGTGTGTGTGTATGCTGGGAGGTAAGTGGGTAGATTACATAGTTGAGGATTTTTTTTTCAAGAGAATATTAAGTCATTTATTGATTACACATGATAATGGATGATACACAAGCTTTAATCCCATCTATAATTTTATCTGATATCATAATTCAATTTAGATATATTGCATAGGATGTGCCAACAATCATATTAATAACCAAATAAACTGCAGGACTTTGCTTGGGTGACCTTTTAATGGTGAACTCCAGGTCACAACACATTAACTGTCAGTTCAACTACACCAAGGTTTGTGCAGACAATGGGTTCTGTGCCCAAGCAGGTTGCAAATAAATTTCGAATGGAACATGGTATCACCCTGAAGGAATTCTAACTTCACACTGTTGGGGTAGTATACCAAGATGGCTTCAGAGTAGACTAACTTTACACAGCACATTTTAAAAAAAGACACATTTATTCAGCGTCATGATCAGACTATTACATTTAGCAATCAACAGCATGGGTGCAAAAAAAAAATCTACGTTAAAACCCTTTGTTGGAATGCTTTACACTTTCCACAGAACAGAAACTAAAATAACCTGTTATACAATTCGTCACAAATACAGTCCTCGAGTTTTTTTGCCCATACACATGAGTATTGTCTAAAACATGTCTTCTTTGTAGCAGCTAGGCCCTGCCACCACTGTGCTTGGCTGAGTTCACAAATCTGTTGTAACCTGTAGCTTCCCTGTCACTTCTCTGGCTCTCCTCTCCTGCTAAGCTTTGTTTCCTGGCAGTAATTAAACTGCCATAGCTGCTGCTGCTGCTGGAGCCACCATAGCCACCTTGGTTTCGTGGTTTGGCGAAGTATTGGCCTCCACCACCATAAGGGCCAGAGCTTCTGCCTCCAAAATTGTCTCCTTTCATGGGTCCAAAATTTGAGGACTGATGGTTGTAATTGCCAAAATCATTATAGCTTCCGCCACCTCCAAAGTTGCTTCCATCATTACCGAATCCGTCATAGCCATCCCCACTGCCACCATATCCACCACCACCTCACCTGCCACCAAAGCCACCTCGACCACTGAAGTTTCCTCCGCGACCAAAGTTGTCATTCCCACCCAAACCACCTCCACGACCACCACCAAAGTTTCCAGAACCACTTCGACCTCTTTGGCTGGATGAGGCACTAGCCATCTCTTGCTTAGAGAGCGCTTTCCTTACTTCACAGTTGTGGCCATTCACAGCATGGTATTTTTGGATGACAATCTTGTCTACAGAATCATGGTCGTCAAATGTTACAAAAGCAAACCCCCTCTTTTTGCCACTGCCTCGGTCAGTCATGATCTCAATCACTTCGATTTTCCCATACTGTTCGAAATAATCTCTTAGATGACGTTCTTCAGTGTCTTCTTTCATGCCACCAACAAAATCTTTTTCACAGTTAAGTGGGCACCAGGTTTTTGAGAGTCTTCTCTTGAGACAGCCCTCTTTGGTTCCACAACTCTTCCATCCACCTTGTGTGGCCTTGCATTCATGGCTGCATCCACCTCCTCCACAGTGGCATAGGTGACAAACCCAAAGCCTCTGGAGCGCTTGGTGTTCGGATCTCTCATTACCACACAGTCCGTAAGTGTTCCCCATTGCTCAAAATGGCTCCTCAGACTCTCATCGGTTGTTTCAAAGCTCAGACCTCCGATGAAGAGCTTCCGCAGCTGTTCAGGCTCTTTGGGAGACTCTGACTTAGACATGACGGCGGTGGGAGGGGAGACTTTAAAGATGCTTACTCAGCGGTGTCCACAGGCAGAAAGGAGTAACCTAACGAACCACAGATGGTGTGTCACTGGCTCTTGAAATCAACCTAGGGGGTTAAAACCAGAAATTAAAAAATCAAATAGAAAAAAAAAAATTGGTGTATAGTGCATGTTTTAAGTTTTACTGTTATTTTTGGGTGAAATTTTCATTTCAGCTTTAGGACCCTAGGGTGTGTGTGTGTGTGTGTGTGTGTGTGTGAGTGAGTATGGGCATGGTCTGGATTGTGATATAACGTGTTTTTCACTCGGTCAAGCTAAAAACAAATTGAAAGCCCCCGATGTTGAAACCTCTTGGTAAATTCCCGAGCATGGGTCTGAGGTTGGACTACCTGATATCTGGCCTCACAGGCTGGCTGTGCCAAAGAGCACGCTGCTACAGGCTGTAAACTGAGCAGATAGAATAGGAAATATGAGCTGGAAGTCATGTAATTGGGGCTACACAAACATCTTAATCATGACCCTGTGAGCCCTTGAGAATTAGGATTAGAAGTTCTGGAATTTTCCAACAAGAGTAGGATGGTCATGGCTTTTTGAAAGTATATTTTAATTCACACTAAAATGTGTGAATAATAACGCATGGGTACTTCGACTCCGTTTCTCCTTTGCTGAATGTGGTGGGGCACATGGGTTCTGAGAGCCTGGTGTCCAGAAGTGCAGGAGGGCCTCATGAGTCACTCAGTGGCAAAACTCTGTAAGAGCTAATTTCCCATTTGGCCTGTGTACTCATCCCAGTCACTTGAAGCTTAACACAGTGGACTGAAGTAACACTGTTGGTGGGTGAGTTGGAGTGGAGACAAAGGTGGTGATGATGTACTGACTCCTCCCGGGCATTTTCTTGACTTAGAAGAAGTGGGTTCACTCCGATGACCCACCCACAAAACTTCTCTGTTTTCTAGCTTAGCTGTTACCACTACATTCTCTTAAGACTTTTTTGTTGTTGTTAGAGACTAGGATACGTGATTATATCCTAGCAAACAAGATATGATGAAATGGAAAGCAAAAAGTTAAAAGAAAGAAGTTGGGGCACCTGGCTGGCTCAGTTGGTAAAGCATGTAACTCTTGATCTCAGGGTCATGAGTTCAAGCCCCATGTTGGGTATAGAGGTTACTTAAAAACAAAATCTTAAAAAAACAAATAAAAACAAAAGAAAGAAGTTAATGTCAATCTCTCACCCTTTTGCCCCCAAATAGTATTTGCTCTAAAGAAGGGTAGAAACCTTTTAGTAACTGACCATTCTAGAGCCTGTAGGAGACAAACTCTCTCCCATCATTACACCTTCTTATTCTCTGTTGTGTACACATTTCAAAACTGCTTTAATAACGTAAGATTTCATAGATCTAAAAATGACTTCTTTTTCCTCTTTCTTCCACTGTCTTCCAAGGCACCCCCACAGCACACTAAACTATTAGATTACTCAAAAGTGCTGAGTTTAGCTGGAGACGTTCAAATGTAAGGTCTCTGTAGAAATTATGGGAATATGAGATGCTATCAAGCAGAAATAGAATACTTTGTGAGTGCTTCGGGTAGGGGAGTTTCCTTTTATAGTTATGAATGCAATTCATGCATTTCAGCACCTCTGTCTTATTTGATTTGATACTCCTAGCACGGTGCCTGACATTTAATAATTGTTTGACGAATGAATGTTTCATCAATTCCCCCGGAAAGGCATATTTCGTTATATAACCTCTGTTAAAATAGAAGCGATTACAACCTAAATAAGTCACTATGTAATGAGAAGATTAGCGATGTCTTCATTTTGGATACAAGTAATGAAGATTTGAGAGTGCATTGACGGGATGTGATTTGTTCTTCTTCCTCTTTTTTTTTCCCCCCGTTTTTAAAGAATATAGCTTTTCAAGATGGAACAAATCATACAGAGAAAAGAAAATAAATGATCTAGCCAAAGAAATGAAGCTTTAACTTGTTAATTGTATGTGTGTGAGAGAGTGAGAGAGAGAGACTGAAAGGGTGAGAAAAAAAAAAATTCAACAAATGGCTAAAGGCAGAAAGAAATCCGAAGAAAGACAATGTCTCATTTACATGCGGCTGTGAGACCTTATATTTGTTATTGGATTTGTGGAATGAGAATTGCAGCTCCTGTTTATTTACATTTGTTCTCTGTTTGAAAGACAGCCGGAGAGGTAAAATAAAATGAGCGCGTCTCAAATGCCTTCTAAATTTCCCCTTAAATTGAATTTCTTGTTTTATCAGGGAACAATACTTGCACTGATGTTAGCCAGACAGCTAAAAGGTCAACAAGTTCCCCTGGTTGCCTTTTGTCAAGGGTTTTTGACTTGTCTGTGAATAAAGATCTCCCAGGAGGAAGGCAGACCTGAATTTCCTGTCATCTGGAAGACAGCAATGAATTTGAAAATGTTACAAAAAGCATAAGGGACTAGAGGCACACCTTCTGACCCGCCACGGATGCCAATCGCTGCGCATGTAAACATGTACACAGAAATGTTTTGGATTTGTTCTGTCAACTTTTGGTTGTGAAACAAATTGTTCCGCCATAGCCCACCTTGAATACAGAATGAACCCGAGAGGTTTTTTTTGTTGGTGGTGTTGCTATGGCCTGACACCTACTGTGAAGACGCAGGTCTCTCTGCTCTCTCACAAGGCAGGAAGACTGCTCCGATGGGAGCCCAGGGAATTAGAACGAGCAAAGCCCAAGTTCATGACCATGTCACTCTTCCTTGAACCTCCTCAGATCTTCATGTATTTTTCAGCGTCTTGAGATTGCTGAACGGATGGTAATAGCTAAGTACTCGCTAGCCTCTACAGACAAAAATAAATTAATCTCCCTCACTAAACGTAAGTCATTCTTTGAAATAAGTGAATTTCTTTTTCTCCAAGAGAGTCCCAAGAAGAAATATTTCCCTCTTGCTTTCTTTATGAAAGTTTGTTTTAGAAAAGGTAAGGGAGGGGCGCCTGGGTGGCTCAGTGGGTTAAGCCGCTGCCTTCGGCTCAGGTCATGATCTCAGGGTCCTGCGATCGAGTCCCGCATCAGGCTCTCTGCTCAAGCGGGGGGCGGGGAGGGGCCTGGGGCCTGCTTCCCTCTCTCTCTCTCTCTGCCTGCCTCTCCATCTACTTGTGATTTCTCTCTTTCAAATAAATAAATAAAATCTTTAAAAATAAAATAGAAAAGGTAAGGGGGCTTCTCTCTTTTTTTTTAGGATTTTGTTTTTAAGTAATCTCTACACCCGACCTGGGGCTCGAAGTCACAACCCCAAGATCAAGAGCGCATGCTCTCCTGCTCTCTGACCCAAGGAGGTGCCTACCCCCCAACCTTCTTAAGATTTTACATAGGAGGATATTTTTACAAACACTTTTTTTTTGGCTGGAAATTCCTTCCTGTCTGCCTTGAGCCCCATTTAGGTGTCTGGAAGTACCAGCTGCAGAAGATAAGGCTGAGGATTGTGAATTTTCCTTTGGGCTCTTGAGAAAGCACACTCATTTCCTGCATTATTTCTATAGAATCACCCGTGGATCAAAGAGAATTTTAATTCTGTATTTCAGCTGTCACTGGTCAACACATATGCTTCTGCACTGTTAAAAAAAAACAAAATTCAGCTGGGTAAATGTGAAGATCGAACAGGCTTTATTTAGCCAATCTAAGATTCAGGCATCCCATCTATCAAGCAGAGGGGAGCTCCAAGGAGGTGTACGAAATGGAAGGCTTTAATAGGAAGCAGGGCAGGGCAAGAAATTATTAGCAAAAGAAAAGGATTGTTCCAGGCAGGGTCACCTTCCCTCAAGGGAAAGGGGGGGTCTTATCATGCAGATGACCTCACCTTCCTCTGGGGAAAGGAGAGGGCCCATGTGACAGATTACCTCACTGGTGCTTATCAGAAAATTCCGGACTGACTGGTTAAGGCTCTATTTCTGGGGGAGGTTGAAACTGCATCTAGATTAGATATTAAACCCTGTTTGGGGACTTAGCCTAAATGATGCCATTTTGGGTCTGCAGTTTTCTTTTTAATGACATTCATATGGACAGTATTTATTGAGTGCCTTCCTATAAGAGAAGTTGAACCAGGTGCTTTGGAGTAGAAAAGCAACAACAATGGCAACCAGAATGACAAGGAGAGTAATTTGAATGTGAACTGTTTCCAGGGCATGTGCTAAGTGCTAAGATATGGAGTCTCTTCCAAATCTTAGAGAACCCTAGAGAAGGATTTTCTAGGAGGAGGTCGAAGCTCTGGGAGATGGAGTCTACATTCTCTGGTTACATAGCTAGAAAGAGATAGAGCTGTGATTTAAACCTACAGCATTCTTAACCAAAAATCCTCCATGGATTAGTGAACAGTCTTACTGCAAAGAAAGATGCGGCAGTTTCAAGTTCATGTTTTATCATGGGTAATAACATGTTTTATCACAAGACATGCCAAGAGTAGTGAGCTATATATACCATGTATGACTGGGTGGTGTGAAGATTCAATACCACAAACAGGCTTCAATTCCTCCTCTTTTCTGGTAAATGGTTAGGTTGGTTTTGTTTATTTATTTTTAAAAGATTTTATTTATTTATCTGACAGAGATCACAAGTAGGCAGAGAGGCAGGTAGAGAGAGAGAGGGGGAAGCAGGCTCCCCACTGAGTAGAGAATCTGATGAGGGGCTCGATCCCAGGAGCCAGGGATCATGACCCGAGCTGAAGGCAGAGGCCCTAAGCCACTTGAGCCACCGAGGCGCCCCTGTTATTTATTTATTTATTTATTTATTTTTCAATTTCAGTAAAAGTTTCTATTGGTATTTTCAGGAAGAACCAACAAAGAAGTTCCAACCCTTATCACCAAAAGTAAGGGCACAGAAATGGCCAAGGAATTTAAACAATGCAGCAATGATGGAAGCGTTTAGCTGGATCATGAAATATACTGTAAAGTTATCATATTTAAATATTTACTATTGGGTGCCTGGGTGGCTCAGTGGGTTAAGCTGCTGCCTTCGGCTTAGGTCATGATCTCAGGGTCCTGGGATCGAGTCCTGCATTGGACTCTGCTTGGCAGGGAGACTGCTTCCCTTCCTCTCTCTCTGCCTGCCTCTCTGCCTACTTGTGATCTCTCTTTGTCAAATACATAAATAAAATCTTTAAAAATAATTTACTATTAATCCAATATTGGACTAATCAACAAGCTCAGAAACAGCCCCAGGAATAAATAAAATTTTAGTGTTTGAGAAATGTGACATTTCAAATCAACAAAGGAATATTTAGTGAATGTGCTGAAACAGTTGCTTCACTGATTGGAAAAAAAAAAATCAAGTTAAATATTTACCTCACACCCTATGCTAAATTAATTCCACACAGATTCAAGAAGTTTTCTGAAATTTGCTTCAGCAGTATTTTATAGCATTATGTCTGCAGAATTTTTATATCTTTCAATATGTGTATTTCTAGGTACCAAGGGATTTTGGGTGGTAATATAGATGGTATCTTAAATTAAAAAAATTTTTTTCTAACTGCTTATTTCTGGTCTATATGAATAAAATTGCATTATGTATATTGATCTTGTATCTGGTGACCTTATAAACCTACTTCCTTTTTAAAAAGAGATTTATTTATTTATTTGAGAGAGAGTGTGTGTGTGAGCAGGTGGGAGGAGCAGAGGAAGAGGGAGAGAGAAAATCTTCAAGTTGACTCCCACTGAGTACGGAGCCTGACACAGGGCTCCATCCCAGGACCTTGGGATCACGACCTGAGCCAAAATCAAGAGTCTGATGCTTAACTGACTAAGCCGCCTGGTCACCCTAAACCTACTTCTTATTTAAAATATTGTATCTATAAGCTCCTTATTTTTAATATTCACAAATATGTTTGATTAAGTTCTAATTCTAGGTTTCTAACAATTTGTATAAATAAGGGCTTTTCTGTGTATGCTCAGATGCTTACATTATTTATATCCTTTATCCTATTAATATGATGAATTATACAGACTTTCAAATTTTATTAATTTATTTTTTTAATAATTTTATTTTTAAGTAATCTCTACACCCGACATGGGGCTTGAACTCAACGTCGAGATCAAGAGTCACATGCTCTACCGACTGAACCAGCCAGGAGCCCTTGATTTTGAAATTTTAAACCAATTTTGCATTCCTGAAATAAACTTAATTTCGTTGTATTGTGTAGTATTAACTTCTTTATATATATCACTGGATTCAGTTTGCTGGTATTTTATTTAAGATTTTTGTGTCTGTGTTATTAGTAAGATGGGCTTACAATTATCCTTTCTTGTAATGTTTTTGTCAAGAGTAAAAATGAGCTAGAAAGTATTCCCTTTACTTTAATCCTTGGAAGAATTTGTGCAAGAATGACATTATTTCTTTTTAAATATTCAGAACAATTCACCAGTGGAAGTTCTCTGGCCCAAAGTTCTGGTATGAGGGTTTTAAAAAATTCTTTTTTTTTTTTTAAAGATTTTATTTATTTATTTATTTGACAGAGAGAAATCACGAGAGAGAGAGAGAGAGAGAGGGAAGCAGGCTCCCCGCTGAGCAGAGAGCCCGATGTGGGACTTGATCCCAGGACCCTGAGATCATGACCTGAGCCAAAGGCAGCGGCTTAACCCACTGAACCACCCAGGCACCCCTTAAAAAAATTCTTTTAAAAAATTTACTTATTTATTAAAAGAGAGAGCGAGTGCACAGAAGTGGGGGGAGGGGCAGCGGGAGAGGAAGAGAGAGAGAATCCCAAGCAGATTCTCTACTGGGCGCAGAGCCTGATGTGGGGCTTGATGTGGAGCTCTGTTCCAAATACCCATGAGATCATGATCTGAGTTGAAATTACAAGTTGGTTGCATAACTGACTGAGCCACCCAGGTATGAAGGCTTTAAATCACAAATCTAATTTGAAATAATTATATTAAATGTAAGAATATATAGAATCATATATTCTATTTCTTCTTGTATCAATATGCATATGTTATTCTTTCCTAGGAATTTGTCCATTTCATCTAAATTTATAATTTATTGGCATATTAGTTTATAATATTCCTTTATAATTTTTAAAATACAATTTGTATTTTATTTTTTAAATTTTTTTATTTTTTTAAAGATTTTATTTATTTTTATTTGACAGACAGAGATTACAAGTAGGCAGAGAGGCAGGCGGAGAGAGAGAGGAGGAAGCAGGCTCCCTGCTGAGCAGAGAGCCCAACGCGGGCCTCGATCCCAGGACCCTGAGATCATGACCTGAGCCGAAGGCAGCGGCTTAACCCACTGCGCCACCCAGGTGCCCTACAATTTGTATTTTAGATTAGTTTGGATTTATAAGAAAGTTGCAAAGATAGTACAAAGAGTTCCCATATTTCACACTCGGATTTCCTCTATTACTAACAATTGTATGTTATTATGGCACATTTGTCACGACTAATGAACCAATAATTAACATATATTAATTAACTAACCCTCCTGTTTCATTTGGATTTCATTAGTTTTTGCCTAATGCCTTTTTTTTTTTTCCATTCTGGGATTTCATCCAGAGTATCTACATTACATTTAGTTGTCTTATTCCATATCCTCAGACTTTCCTTGTTTTTGATGACCTTGACTATTTCAAGGAGTACTGGTCAGATATTCTGTAGAACGTCCCCCAATTTGGATTTTCTACTGTTTTTCTTATTAGGCTAAACTGATTATATTTTGGGGGGGAAGGAAGACCAGAGAAGTGAAGTATCATCCATATCATGTCATATCAAGGCACACACACTATCTACTGAGCACTGCTGGGCTTAGTCTCACCACCTGAGATCATGACCTGTGCTGACCTGAGCTGAAACCAAGAGTCAGACACTTAACTGACTGAGCCGTCATATCGCCTTTTTCATTCTTAATAGTAATTATTTATTTCTCTCATTGTTTTCTCGACAGTTTTAATAGAATTCTTTTTAATTTTATGCCTTTCCAAAGAACTGATTTAGTTTTGAAGATTCCCTCTATTGTACATTTGTTTTATATTTTATTTATTCAATTGTCTTTGTTATGTTCTTCCTTCCTCCTGCTTTTGGGTTTAACTGCCTGTTCTCTCTCTAACTTCTTGAGAAGATTCCTCAGCTATTTATCATTCTCTTTTCCTTTTTTCTGCTATTTTTAATATTCTAAAACAAAGTTGCCAATTTTTCAGCAATGCGTTAGCTGCATCTACAAGTTTTGAAATGTAATGTTTTATTATCATTCATTTAAAAATATCATCTTATTTTCCCTGTGATTTTGTCTTTGAATTGGTAATTTAGAAATTATTTTCATTATTATTGAAATGTACGGAGATTCCATAGTTTGTTTTTGGTTGTAGATTCCTACCTTAATTCTTCTGTATTCAGACAACATACTCTGTAAGATTTAAGCATTTTGGAATTCATTGAGAGTTGTTTAATGGGCTAACATATGGTCAATATTGGTAAATGTTCCATGCACATTGGCCAGGAGTGGAGATCTCATTACCAGCTATCTGCTTTAAATGCACTGCAGACCATCCTTACTGGCTTTTTGTGGTGGTTAAAACTCTACTTGTTCCCTGAGCCCCCAAGGCTTAGGCTCCAGTAGGGTCTTCTTTCCATCTGATATCTTCACTTGGTCTCCACAGCATCTGTTAAAATCACTGTATTCCTTTTTCATGTCTAGTAGCCTAGATTCCCCCTTTTTTCTGTTCTACTTCATGCAGAGTTTCTATGTTCTTTTAGTGCAGAAGCTTCTCTGCTCCGTTGCCACAAACCTCACCTCCTCCTCTCCACTAAAACATATTGTCTTGTAGGCAAATATTGATTTAGGCTGAATTCTGAATCTGCGGGGTCAGACTGAAGTCTCACCGCACATATAAATGGAATGAATGTCCCCTCTAAAATGCTTGGGTGCTAACTAATGTAAACAACAGCCTTTAAAAATGGGCGATGCACCCTAATCAGAGGAAAGGAATTTTCCTGGCAAAAGAAGAGCTTTGACCCTTCACAAAGTCTATAAATATGAAATGAAGAACCGCCACCTCCAATGGGAACTTGGATTGGAAATGGGAATTTGATTCATTTCACCTCAGTGAATGTAAAGGAAAACGCAAAAGGATCCTAAAGTCGACACATTTCTAAACTGACAGCTGCAAGTTTGAAATGGAACCGTGGCTTTTTTTTTTTTTTTTTTTTTTTTAAGATTTTATTTACTTACTTAACAGAGAGAGACACAGAAAGAGATCGAACACAAGCAGGGGGAATGGGAGAAGGAGAAGCAGGCCTCCCATGGAGCAGGGAGCTCGATCCCAGGACTCTGGGATCATGACCTGAACCGAAGGCAGATGCCCAACGACTGAACCACCCAGGTGCCCCAACTGTGGCTTTCTTTGAGTTAGCAAGTGTTCTTCTTTCATGTAAACCAGAAAAGTGTATTTCCCTAAAGGAAAGAAAAATATGTAACCAAAAAAAGCTACAAAGGACAGGTGCTAAAACAGGTCTATATTTCAAAGTAATTGTCTTCATATCAGCAGTGATAACACCATGGTTATTCCCACTGGGTTTAAAAAATACAATGTTAAGGACTCTCCCAGGATTATCTTAATCATTTCTCACACTAACCTTGAGGTTCTTACCCCAGTAAGTTATTAAATGAGAACACACAGTAAATACTAAGATACAACAGGTACAGCCTTCCTGAGGAGGATGTAAGAGGCAAAGGAAGATCGAAAACCAGGAGGAGCTAGGCTATTATTTTCAGTTCTACCTCAAAGAGCAAGGGCATAGAGGCCACTTACCTTCAGTTTTGTGAGAGGGACTTAAGGAAGTCCCTGGAGACCTCGTGATGTGTCCCTAGTTGCTGGGGGAGTAGAGTGGATTGCTGTCTGACCCAAGCTTGTGGAATCTCAGGGCAAAATCTGTGACTAGTGCCTGAGGTGGCAGAGACAGAGGGGGACTGGGCACGTACCCACCAATGGTGGGGCAGCAAGAATGCCTGAGCTTACATCTGGACCAGATGTGGGCCAGGTGGAGAGAAAGCTGGACTAAAGCTAACTCCTCAGAGTCTTGCTTAAGAAGACTGCCAGAGCACCACCTGGGTGGCTCAGTGGGTTAAAGCCTCTGCCTTCCCCTCAGGCCATGATCTCAGGGTCCTAGCATCGAGCCCCCGCATCTAGCTCTCTGCTCAGTGGGCAGCCTGCTTCCCCCCGCTCTCTCTGCCTGCCTCTCTACCTAGTTGTGATCTCTCTTTCTGACAAATAAATAAGTAAAATCTTAAAAAAAAAAAAAAAGGAAGAAGAAGACTGCTATGGGGTCCCAGTGGTCTGTAGGGAGTGAGATGCTGGGGGGAAAAAAAGGGCTAGAATAGAGCAGCAGTTGGAGGTATGATCACATGTTTCCATGAGGACCTCAGAAGACATGAAAGTGCCCAAGAGAATAAAGGTCAGTTAAAAAAATTTTTTAAAGGTCATCTTTTAAATATGTGCTGGGCCCATATGACGATGAAGGCATCTCATCATGAGACAATCAAGAAAGAACTTCTGTGTTCCTCCTTCTCATCTCTTCTTCTAGTACCTGAATGATACTGGAGTCAAAGCCAGTGCTTGCTGGAACGAGGAAGAGAGGGAAATTATACATCAGAGAATGAGAAGAGGGTCATGTCCTTAACAAGTACACTCAAGGAAGTTTTCAGAAAACCAGGTTCTGTACCTACAGATCACTGGGAATGGATCATCTTCTCACAGTGCACACACCCACATGAGGGTACTGCCTCCTCACTATCACATGCAACCCATTTCATGCGAAGGGATCATCCAGTTAGGGTGGAATGCAAACATCCTTTCACAGAATCAGAGGTTGCAGTGTGGATCTATGGCAATCATTTGAATCACCTGTTCATTCCCATGCTATATGAGCCCTTGGCATGAGTCCTTCATTTGCCTATACCCACAGGATATCCAGTGCACTAAATATTTTTGGGATGCCTACCAGATTAGACAATGAGGCCCAACAGGCGAATAACATGGTTTCTGAACTCAAGAAGCTTACGATCTAATAGAAGAGGCAGATGCGTATATGGTGCAGGGTGATGAGAGCTAACGGGGCAGATAAAGTTGGAGGACAAGGGAGAAAATAGGTTACCTTATGGGGTAAGTTCAAGTAATCTTCTCTATGTGGTGTCTTCAAGAATGCAAGAGAACTTATGAAGTAGACGGACTTTCAAAGAGGGCTGTGCGGTGCATCTGGTTACAGAGTGGGGAACCATCAAGACATCAAGCATGTTGATCTGGTGGGACCACTGGGTGCCGGAGTGGAAGTGTTGGCAGATGAAGCCGAAATCTGGCAGGAACAGACTAGGGAACACGTTAAACCATGGTTGGAACTTCTCACTATAGATGTCAGAAAGCCACAGTTATAAGGTTTCAAGAAGGGTCTATTATTTTATCTGGTACAAGTTTTAGGAAAGTAGTTCTGGTGGCAGGATGGTTTGGGGGGGTGGCCACACCAAAGTTACACCCATCCTAAGTGTGTGGAAGTTAGATGGGAAATCCAAAGGGTCTATTTTTTCCTACCTTAATTCTAATCACAATGGAAGGGCCATGGAAATTTTAGCCCAGCAATTCCTGGTATGCTGTTGTATTTCAGGTATAGGTCTCTAGGCTACTCTACAGTTGCTCCAGAAGCAATTAGCTGAATGCAATTAAGTAGCCAAGCTGAGTGTGCTAGATGATTGTTCCAAGATCTTCTAGGGTTGTCAAATGAGATGAATTATGCTAAGGACTAATCCATAGGTCGTAACTTTCTTTGAGCCTAGATCCATTTCAGGGTCCACTGAAAATTGCCCGTTTGTTTGTGTGCATCCATACAAAATTTTTCTTATGTTTTCAGGGGTTCATGGGCCCACTTAAGGCAGTCTATTGATCTCCTAGGGGGATCTATTGATCCCCAGGTGCAGGGTGCCTACTCTATAACCACTCAATAAACTGCAGGCTAAAATCTTGAGTTGGTGATCAAGCTCCAAAGGGTTGAACATCTCTCTTCATCTAGGAACTTATACAGTTCACCAGGAGTCTCCTGGCAGATTGGAGCTGAGAATAGGGTCAGGGCTTTATGTTTGGGAGATTTTTGTCAACTGCCATCAGCTTTTAGAGTATCAGCATTACCTGTCTGACCATCTTTGTCCAACTTTGGGGATATAGCAGTAGGGACAGATTTGGGCCGGGTTGAGGGCTTCCAAGGAAAGGCTATGAATTCTGGCATAAATGCACAAGTGAAGGCTTGTCCTGTGTGGCTAAAGTGGCAACAGCAGTCATGAGCTTACTCATGAGGGGCTCCTGAGGGATATTTTGTCTAAGCTCTACCAGTGCTGGCCTTGGGGTCTGTCTCTGTACAAGTCAAGCCAATGGAGTTCCCCCACACTTTAGTTTCTCATTTCATTATCACCAAACTTTTTACAGTCCCAAATACATATAATTGGACTCATAAAAGATCAATGATGAACAGAAAAATAGAAAAGAAAACATGTCTAATCTCACGTTACTGCCTGCTTGCTATCCGAGAACCCTGAGCCACTGGAAACTCTACTTGAAGTGTCTTGCTGAGTTACTCTGTAACTCAAATTTAATATGTGTGCATTTTTGGCACAGTGATTGCTTTACTAAGTATTTTTGGCACCTTGGTTTTGGCACTTCAAAATGCAACCCATAGACCTTCACAGTTTTATAAAGACTGCTTTCCCACAGACTAGCTTTCTGTGGTTGCCTAAGAAATCCAGATGCAAAGAGCTTTTTCAAAGCAATGCAATGGCCCCAAGACTGATGCTGGGTATACACATGCATTAGAAAATATCTAGCATCAATACAGTATACACTTGTGATCTTGAGGACAGAGCAAAACTGCATTTCTTTAAGCACACAGGTACATGTCTCTTCTGTCTCCAAAGATTGGCAAAAAATGAGAAACCATTAAAAACCATTCTGCCATCTTGGTAAATAACAATAATGACAAGAACAACAAAAAAGAATCCCACCAGCATGCAATCTTATCTGCTAGTGCAGCTAGATTTATTATATTAATATGTGCTGAGACTTTAAAAAATAGTGATCCTCTATAATCTGGCCAGACTTGATTTTATCACGGTGCTACTATAGAGAAATACACAATATGGCTCTTGGAAATGCAGGTCTCTTTTAATCAGGACCCCGTGTGGACTAGATCTTATCAAGACTAAGAGGCTAACAGACATTATCTATTCCTTGTTTATTTGTTTATTTTTTGAAAGTGTACTAAAGTCAGCTTGCCCAAAGAATGGGAAGACCCCACTAGCTATATTTATTTCTATACAATGACGATGGCTTGCTGAAACCAGCTGTGTTTAGCAGCATGATCCTTGTTATGGTGATATACCAGAGCCCTAGTCCCTTCACTTTTAAAGTTTTCATTTTGTAAAGAAATGCTGTTTTGTACTCATCCTGGACATAGAGCTTTGTCTAGCTAAACCCTGAATCTTGCTTAAAACTCAGCTTAGGCATTGCTTCCTCTAGGAAGACATGTTTTTGTTAGCTTTTTTTCCTCATTGAAGTAGAGTTGCCACACAATGCTACCTTAGATTCAGATGCACAGCTTTGTGACTGGACAAGAAAGTATGTTACATCATCCTCACCACAAGTGTAACGACTATATGTCATGGTACAATGCTATTAGAACATCATTGACTATATTCCCTATGCTGTGCCTTTCATCCCCTCGACTCTTCATTTCACAGAGAGAAGCCTGCATCTCCCACTCCTCTCCCCCCATTTTGCTCATTCCTCTATCTTCTGGCAACCAACAATTTGTTCTCTGTGTTTATGGGTCTGTTTCTGCTTTAGAAAATCATCTTTGATGGTCTTTGGGACACGTGTTTTTGGTATGTCATGAAGAGAGCACAGGGAGTAAATTCAACTGGTGCATCTTAAATAAGATGTAGTTTTGGTCCAAAGGATTATATCCTGTTGGTATTTCCACTAAGTTTTCTGCTTCTACAGAGCATTCAACATTACTTCTTAATGGAAGGGCCATATAATTAGGTATAAAACTGCATACTTCAAAAAGAAATTGGAGGAAAGATACAACCTTTGGAGACAGACCACTTGGTCATGAGCCTTGACTCTTGTTAAAAGCTGCGTGACTTTGGCCAACCTACTAAACATCTCTTAATCTTATTTTCTTCATTTATAAAACAGGAGGGATAACAAATAAATAACAATAACCAATCAGGAGGGATAGTACTTACTTCATAGATTCTTTGTGTGTATTCAAGGCAACAATATATATAATTGTGCTGTTACTATTACTACCATTTTCACTGGCAGTTGCCCAGGCTGGCCTGTCTCTTCTCTTCTGATTCTCTTCTGAATGATCTTCATGGTTTCTCCAGAAGCTCAGTTTAAAGGGACCATCTACTCATTCAGAAAAGAACTGTTTTTAGGCTGAAGTGCATGAGCATTCGGAATGTACTCCCTTCCAGTGACAGAATAAATGCACCCCAGAGTGATAAGCTCTGGTGATGGGTGTCACCTCTACCTCTGTGTGAAGGAGCTGAGGGCAGTGTAGACTTCTTCCTTCGTACCATAAGCTAAAGAGCAGAAAATGGCGTGCCTCTCTGGGTGCCTGGGAGTGAAGGGCAGTATCATAACCACTGAGTACCTTTCACAGCAGGCCACGGTGAGGGGAGAGAGATGGTGAAGTTGGACTCACCCGCAGCGCTAAGCAGAACCAGAGCAGAAGAAGGAAAAAGAAAATGGTCTGTGCTGGTCTAGCTCATAGGGAGAGGTCCCTGGGACCCACCATCTGGGGCCTGCCATTGAGAAAAAGAATGTTCCAGTCCAGTGCCCTCAGCAGTTTCTAGGAACGAGCCCAAGGAACCCAAACTAGGAGAATGCCTTCCTTCCTCCCTCGGAAGTAAATGTTACCCAAGGAAGGAAAACTTCATCCATCAAGGAACTCACAAGAATTCCATTTCCTTTGGTCCCAGGCAGCAAATTCAGGAGCAAAATGTAGGCCAACAGTTGCTTTCTGAAGCCAGAAATTCCACTCAAAAGTTTGGGCTAAGAGAAACGTAAATGTAATAATGTGTATCTCGAAACTCATTTAGACCGAAAAAAATGAGTTATTTACTCGTTCTTCACAGAACACCAAAAATATTTATAAATATAACTCAGATTGCTGCCTCCCCACATAAAGACTCTCCAATTACTTCTCACTGCATGTTAAGTAAAAGTTAATAGCCACACTCATGAGCCTGAACCACGGGGACTGAGGGGAAATGTCGGCCCTCTATCCAGTCTCATCGTGAATACATTCCCACCAGAGTACACTTCTGATTCCTCAAATCCCTGGCTGTTTCTTGCCCTGGACTTTTGGCACAGGATGTTTCCCAAGGTCTCTGAATGGCTGTGCCTTTTTTTTTTTTTCAGATTCTAGTTTCAGTATCACTTACTCAGAGAGACCTGTGTATCTCAACTAAAGTCAATTACCCTGTTCTTCCTTACTCTTCGTTTTTTTCAAAAGATCTTATTTATTTATTTGACAGAGAGAGATCACAAGCAGGCAGAGCAGCAGGCAGAGAGAGAGAGGAGGAATCAGGCTCCCTGCCTAGCAGAGAGCCCAATGTGGGACTCGATCCCAGGATCCTGGGATCGTGACCTGAGCCGAAGGCAGAGGCTTAACCCACTGAGCCACCCAGGCGCCCCCTACACCATTTCTTTTTTTTTTTTTTTTAAAGATTTTATTTATTTATTTGACAGAGATCACAAGTAGGCAGAGAGGCAGGCAGAGAGAGAGGAGGAAGCAGGCTCCCTGCTGAGCAGAGAGCCCGATGCGGGGCTCAATCCCAGGACCCTGAGATCATGACCTGAGCCGAAGGCAGCGGCTTAATCCACTGAGCCACCCAGGCGCCCCTACACCATTTCTTAATGTCTGTGCATTTCAAAGTCCATTTCAATGATGACAACAACTCGTAGGTATGCTCTTTACTTGGGGAAATGAGAACAGCATGCCCTTGACTATAAGCTCTCTCAGGATTCATGCTGTCCACACCAGATAGGATAGGCGGTGAATCGTGCGTGAAGATGGCAGGCTCAAAGGGACTCAGGTTGTACCTTACATTGTTTTTCTGCAACCATTTGCCATATTTTGTCCTCCCATCGGCCTGAGCTAAATACAGAGATCTGGTGAATGAAACTGTTGATGAATAGAACAAACTGCTAACACGAAGAAATGCTTCTTATTCTCAAAGAAGGTAAAATCCTCTCACAGGGAAAGAGGAAGTGAGATGTGGACCAAAATGCTGAATTCAAGCAGAAAGACACTAAGCCTACTTCTTGTCTTTTGTTTTTACCGTGCCAAAGGGCTGAATGTAGAAACCGGTTACTGTCTTGTGGGGCTGTGCAACAATTATTCACAGCAGATATCCTTCAAGTTTGACTATGTCCTCTCAAGATAAGCCACCAATTAGGGCGCCTAGGTGGCTCAGTAGGTTAAATGTCTGCCTTCAGCTCAGCTCATGATCCTGGCCTCCTGGGATCGAGCCCCCACGAGACTGCTTCTTCCTCTCCCACACCCTGCTTGTACTCTCTTTCATTCTATCAAATAAATAAATAAATAAATAAATAAAATCTTTACAACAAAACAAATTATAGGAAAAAAAAATGCCTCCGATCCCCTCATCCATCCCTAATTCTCATTGTTGGAAACCCTGCTTTGTGCCTAGAATCAGACTGCCACACCCTCGCCATGAGACCTCAGGCAAGTGACTTACTGGTCAGGATCTCAGAATTCCCAGCTATAAAGTAAGGCTCACATGGGCCATGTGGGAGGGTTACGGGAGGTAAAAATAACATAATTGCAAGGACAGCGCATGGTGGCGGGCACATCCAAGATGGCACCTCTCATTACTGTCCCCAAGTTCATGCTTCCCCGTCTGCACATGCATGGTAATGCCACACCTACAGGACACCCGAGTGTCCACCGCTGCTCTTCCTTTGGTTATATAACCACATTAAACTTCACCATCAAGAACGCAGCCTTGCAGAGCTGGCCTCAAGAAATTTTCCCCGAGCCCTGATTTTGAAGAAAACTGTAAAAATGCCCATCTCCCCAAGGGTCACAGAATGATAAGGTACCCCCCCTTTGTTATCTTTTCAGTTAGTTATTTCAACCTATCACAGCATTAAAAGGCTTCCGTAGAAAAGGTCACTCTTGCTCCAATCAAAACATTTCTTTGCTGTTGTGTTCCCAGAGGGGCACACGGGAACAACAATCAATAAGAGAAGCTCGTGGAACATTTTGACTTACCTTTAAGGAATTGCCATTAGGTCAACATATTTTGCTGTGGTTTTATAACCAATAATTTCTCTCATCATGGCATTTCCTAATCACTGGGTCAAAAAAACTGCTGTTGCCATAGTCGGTCTCCATTGGGAACTTTAAGGTGTTTTCAGAATTCTGACCTTAATATTTTCTTTCCATTTGGGCATTTTTTTGTTTGTTTGATAATGCAAGGATAATAGTTTCCAAGGATAATAGTTTTTCAAGGATAATAGTTTCCTGTGTTTCAAACTAAAGGGATAAAACTTCTGCTCTGAGATCTGCCACGAAGTAATTAAGAATTGCTAACCGTATTTGTCTTTCCATATTTTTAACTTTTACTTTTCTTTTTAAAAAAATACTTTATTTATTCATTTGACAGAGACACAGCAAGAGAGGGAACACAAGAAGGGGGACTGGGAGAGGGAGAAGCAGGCTTCCCACTGAGCAGGGAGTCCAATGTGGGGCTCATCCCAGGACCCTGGGATCATGACCTGAGGCGAAGGCAGATGCTTAACGACTGAATCACCCAGTCATCCCTTTATATATTTCAACTGTGTAGTTATATAAGGAATAAAGATACCTTCATTAGTATAATCCCTCATGATTCTGAATAGTGCCTTTTTCCAAGGTTCAAAACCTGGAATGGGCATAACCTCTACATACTTCCTGTTCCACCGAGAAATGAAGATAGGTTATTGTAGCCTATTTTGAAGTAGAAGAAAATAGCAAGGATTTTTCAAAAGAAAGCTGCTCTGGAAATTTATCAGCCTATAAAGCATAGACCATTATGATGACTCCTTTCATAGTCTGTGGGTCTGCATCCAAATCTCTGTGAACAAGAAAGTCATGTTGCTGGGATCCCAAATGGGAATATGGACAATTGCAGGTGATACGTTAAGCCTGGCAATTTTAGAGAGTTCCTGGAAACTCTCTGGAAAGTTCGGGAAGTTTCTGGAAGCTTTATAAAGTGAATGTAACTCCTAGAAGTTCACTTATGAGCCATGAGAGATGTGAAAAAGGCCCATAGATAATGTTGGCAAATTTCAAGCAAGACTTGCAGATGAGCTCAGAAAAAAATTCATTATCTCTCATTGTCAGGAGCTCAGAAATTACAGATCAGGATGAGGTCCACCTATACATGGTTGAGTTTGAAATCCACTATTTGTTTCAGGTAAGATTTTTTAATTTTTATATATTTATTTTCAAAGATTTTATTTATTTATTTAGGGAGGGCCATCAAAGGGAGGGGCAGGGGGAGAGAGAGAAACTCAAGCAAGACTCTGTGCTGAGTACAGAGCGCCACTTGGGTTTCAATCGCATGACCCTGATATCATGGCCTGAGCAGAAATGAAGAGTTGGCCGCTGAACCAACTGAGTCACCCATGTGCCCCATAGGTAAAATTTTTTTAATGGGATTTTTTTCATGTGATATATTTTTTAAAAGATTTATATATTTGAGAGAGAGAAAGAGCCTGTGTGCCAAAGTTGGGTGAGAAAGGGAGGAAGAGAAGAGGGAGAGAGAGAGAATCCTTAAGTAGAATCCCTGCAGAATATAGAGCCCAACCCCGTGTCTTAATTCCAGGACCCTGAGATCATGACCTGAGTGGAAACGAAGAGTTGTGCACTCAACCAACGGAGCCACTCAGGCGCCCTATTCATGTGATATTTCAACATGCAGAAGGATATATGTAAACCACAAGGCATAGTCATAAAATAATCACTAGTACACCTACTACTCAACTGAGAACCATAAAAATTGCTAATACACAGTTGGAACTACTTAGGTACTCTTCTTTGTACCTACACTGACTCCTAGACGTAAATACTTCCTCAGATTTAGTTTTTGTGTGTTTCTGAGCATTACAAGAACAGCATCATTATATTTATCTGTGTGTATATATATACCACATATCTATGTGACTTATTTTTTTATACCTTGTTATGTTTTCAATATGGTGATTGCATGAAGATAGGATTTGTTTCACTGCTTTGTAATCGTCTTTTGTGGGAAAATACTACAGTTTACTTATTCATTCTCCTGAGCAGACACTTGGATCATTTTGTTTTTGTTGTTACAAACAGTGCTAAGATGAGTTCTTTCGATGCAAATAGGCAACAAAGTCTCTATGGTATATACCTGGGAGAGGAACTGGGTATGTGTAGGAGATATGCAGGGTTGGAGTGATATATGATATGAAAGTAATGTCAAATTATTGTGTAGGACATGGTACCGATATGCTGGATCCACTTTACCACCTGGGGTCTGGGGGTGCTGTGGAAACCAGCTTTGGACTTCATTTGGAGCAACTTCCCTTTGACACTTGACTCACATCCTATGGCTGAAAGAGAATACAACTTCTCCATCATGCAGTTACCTGTCCTATAAGTGAGCAGAGGGGGAAAGCCTTTTAGAGAAAGGGTATAAAATCCAGGATATTACAAAGAAGGCAAGGCTCCTATATATCTAGGTACTTAAGCACCCCTCAAGATCCCTAACATAGCAACTTGGGGTGGAGAAACCATGCACAAGTCTTTGATAAACAAATGGGTGCCCAGGAGAGTCGTGATGGGCATGTTTTCACTCTTTTCTTCTCAAGCTATCTGTCTTGCCTCCTAGGTTGTTCCAGAGGACAAAAGCCACCCATCAATATCATGATTGTCCTAGCTCCTACGTACCCTACCTAAAAGAACAAAACAAAATGAAACATCCAGAGCCAAATTCTAGGTGCGTGTAGAAATCTATCTTACCTTTGTCTTCATTCCTTAGGTGTCTTTGTAAAACCATGTCTTCTCAAGCAAGAGGCTTGTGTTTAGTCCAGTCAAAACCTATTAGGACAGAGTTGAAACCTGATTGAAATTGGATTCATTTACGCCCATGTGAAACATGGCAAAAAGCGACCCATAATAAATTTTCCTGTCCTTAACTGAATGAAAATAGGTTTTTATAATTGAATTTCTTTGATGGTTCTCACATTTGCATCCTTGGGAAAATGGAAAGATTTATTATAGGCTTGATATGAATTGCCTATCTGTAAGAAACCTTTTAATAACACAAGTTTCTACAATGACTAGAAGGACGGAATGATAAGAATGGTCTGTCAGCTATCCTTTACGATGAATTCAGTCAAGAGCAGAGACTTTGTAAATTTCAAAGAAATCTACAAAAGATAGAGTGACTTTTTGGACCAAAAGTCTAAATTGTTAGATTTAGTGAGTTCGGGGGTACACGGTAGGTGGATAGAACCCAGAATCTCCCTCCCTCCCTTGGAAACCTATCTGGATATTTCACATGAGCTCCAAGACTGAAGTTTTCAGCTGTAACTATAAGCCTTATGACAATTCAGCTGGAGTATTTGCCATCTCTCTTATCATTTTTCATAATGCCTGAATCGGGGAGATGCTCAACATATTTTGGGGGAAATAAAAAAATTAATGTAGTTGACTGACCCACCCTTATCCCGCTACTACAGTGAGCCATGATGGAAAGTTAAAGAAAAAGATAGTGATCAAATGTCTGCCAAAGGTTAGACACAGTCTTCTCTGGGATTTCACAATCAAACTTCCCTGAATCTGGTAATGAGGAACACAAGAAAAACAAGAGCAGGCATTTATTTAGTGTTTATGAAAGTTGTGGATACTGGTTCCTACACCTGGTATTTAATCTGGCTAACAGGCTTACAATAGAAATCTCCTTCTTTTCATTTTAAAGATGAGTAAACCCAAGACTCCAGAAGCAAACAGCAGAGACAGCAATGAGACACAGCTCTAGCTCACTGTGCAGCACAGCCTCCCATGAAAAACATCAACAAATCCTTCCCACTGTTGGCTTGTGAATGACTTGTAAAGGGAATTTTGGGGAAATTAAATATATGCTTTTGATTCAAAAACTCATTTATTTTATACATGACATGGGAGCTTTGGTACAAGCTAATGGGGCCCCATGATATATACAAACCTGAGAAATACACATCAACTTGCATTTATTGCCAGAAATACACAGAGAAACTCTGAATACTCAGGGGAAAAGGGGACAGTGGGGCTGTGTGCTGGTGAAAACCACATTGCCTGGATAGGCCGTCTCCGAAACAGGTTTCAATTACATTGTCCACGACTATGCTGGGATGGAATGGTGCCATCTGGCTGATGGCTGACAGCGAGCTCTCTAGGCAGAGCTGAGGACTGGGTCCAGCATGGGGATTTAGTAATGCAGGAAGTGGATTCTCTCTAATATAAGGACTCAGTGCCCATCCATCTCCTTTTCAAAGTTTCCCCTCAATGAAAACGACACAACGAAACATAGCTCCCCGCAATTCTTTTACGACCCCCCCCCCATTTGCCATTCTTGTTTTCTTTTCTCTTTTTTAAAACATTTAATCTCTTGCTGGTTGAACCAACACCCTATACTTTCTCAGTGTTGATTTGGTGTGTGCCTCTTTCTGAGACAAGGCTGATTTTTGTGGGGATGGAAGCAGCGAGCAGTTCCCTTGCTGTTTGGCTCTGACGAGAGTAGGTTTTCTGGAGGTCACTGCTTCCCACCATAATTGCTTTAAGAGTTTAGCACACACTGGCTCTTACCTTTGCCCCATAGAACCACATTCCCCAAAAGGCTAGACATTCGTACCCCCCAGCCTGCCATCGGTTCCACGTCTCCTATCAGGAACCACTAAATGGCAAAGGCCAGGTACAGAGTAATTCTATCCTGCGGTGAAATTTAGCTCACTCTCTTGAAAATAGTCATACTATTTTGGGATTTTACAGTAAACAAAATCCAGACAGCAGACCAGAGGGGCCATTTATGAGTTATAAAATTGCCTGTGTGAGATAAGGCAGCTCATAAATGATTCAGCGAAGTGCACAGGATAAATCTTGCTTCTCATGGACACGAATCCAAGAAGCTTCTGTGATGTTCTTAGCCCCTGATAATGTAAGAGGAGAGCACACGTCACATTAAGAACCTGACATGGCATTAGAGTGCTATAAAATGTTCAATTAAACATGGCAACTGCAGGACAAACGGTACCCTGGATACAGTTCTTTGTTTGCCTTTAAGAACTTTAATGCGTGTTATTTATTGAGGGCAGAGAACATAAGGATAGTGAAGTGACAGGCTCCAACCCATCTGAAAATATTTGTGTTCGTGTCAAGACGAATAATAAATGGGGCTGCCTTAGGATCTTAGCCTTTTCAAAAGATGGACAGAGTTGCGTTTGGTGGATTGCACCTTATGGAATTACAGCCAACTTAAGGAAAACTGCTCCGGCATCTGTCTTCTTTCAAGCCGAGTGTCAAGAGGAAAAAAGACTGGGGGTTGGTGGGGGGTGGGGGGAGGTAATTGGGGAGGGGATGGAGACGAGCGGGAGAGGTGGGGTGGGGGAGGAGACAGAAACGAGCAGGGACAGCTTGCATGTTTTAAACCCTCAAGATAAGCTGTCGCTTAGAACCTTGACGGCTCCAGAACTTGACACACGCGTTTGCCCTCTGGGGGACCTTTCTTGCTGCTCGGTGGGCAGATCACGGCCACTGAGCTGTGACGCCCCGGCACTTGCCTGACCTGATATAATGGGCAGCTATTTACTGCAAACAAGGTAGATGGAAGAACATAGGCTTAAATGATGCTCTGGTGTAAGTAGGAATCCACTGGGATCCCTTGCAAACCAGTCAATCTTCTGGGTTTTTTTTTCTCCCCTTCCTCCCCTTCTTCTAGGTGGGGACTATTTATTTCTTTCCCTCAGGACCAAACCAGAGAGGCCAGACTCTGAGCAATGCCCCTCTTCCCTCCAACCCCCACTGCCTCCCGCTCAAGATCAATAGAGTGGGTTAGAGAAGCAATTGCATGACAATAAATAAAAAAGAAAACTAAGTTTGGATGCTACCACTTTCAAACTGACAATTTTCTGGGCTTGTTTTTATCTATTATTAAGGGGGGAAAAAAAAAGAGAGAAGAAGAAGAAGAAGAAGAAGGAGAAGAAAGAACAAGCCCAGGAGGCCTCCTGGTTAGGCTGTCAGATCGCTTCAATGAGAAACCCAATCAGACTTGATTTGTGAAGAGTGTCAAAAGCTGTAGTGAATCATGCAAGCTGAAGCCTTCTCATGCGTGTTTCTGAAGCTCGTGGATGTTTATTTTTCCTGCATCTAAGAACACACATTTGCGCTCTACATTTTCTGATCAAGGGGAACCATCAAAATGGGAAGTCTTGGGTAGCGAATGTGAGTGAACATGTAACCGTGGCAGGGGCGGGGGGAGGAGGTGGGGGACTGGCTGTTTTTTCCTCTGTCTCCTGGATCTGAGCCCATCGAGGGAGAGGAAATTATCTAAAAAGTCTTTCTTCCGTGGCTTCTTGTTTTCCAAAGAGCCAAAGGGATTTTATTTCGGGTATAGAATGTATTTCCCGTTAAGTGAGGTAAGGGCAGGCAGGTACCTCTGAAAAAAATCTGAAGGTCAGCGATGTTGGACTTCCTTGTCAAGGTCATGGCGCCAAAAGCGCATGCTGGGGTCCACATTTTCCAACTTCCAAATTGGTCTGTTTCTCCCTCGGACTGAAAAAAGAGAAGGCAAATCTCTCTCTTGAATCTTACCAAGATTTAAATGGCCCAAGTCAGCTTAAAAATCCTTAGTTGGGTCTCGGCCCCCGCAGACTTAGTGCATACCCTTCTGTCTGTGAATTTCCTTACATAATATAAGAAGCTCAAACCAAGAGTCTCTGTTCCTTGGATGTTTGCCATGAATGGAAGCCAGGCCCCTAACGGAAACCGATACTGGTTTTTTCCTTGTAAGTAAAGCCTACGTTAGCTATAAAGGAGAGAGACACTCGACAATTTTATTATCAGATTGTAATAGCTGTGTTGGACCTTTACGCTGTGTGAAGTGTAAGATCATACTGCTTGCCAAACAATGTCATCGACCAAGAAAAGTCATCGTAGAACTCTGCCAACTCTCCTCATTCGTTCTTCTGGGCACTTTTACAAAACTTTCATGTCACTTAATGATTGTTTACAATAAAGAGGAACAAGAGTGAAACAGACACTTGAAATCCACAGATAACCTCTACCTCTCAATTCACTTCATTCTTCCTAACCCATCTTTCCCCAGCACTGTTTCGTACAATGAAATTTCTTTTTGCTTCAGGAGGATCACCTACTGCTCCATCTCCTATGGGTGTCAGTGCTGGCTGGGGGCAGAGTATCGAACAGGTTTTCCTTTCCTTTTCTTCTTTCAAAAATTCCTGTGTGTCTGATTTCTTCCTGCGACCTTCAGCCGAGCTCGTGGAAGGCTCGGCATGGTTTTTGCATATCGTGAGCACATGGTCAATTCTCTTTCTTTCTTTCTTTCTTTCTTTCTTTCTTTCCCTCCCTCTCTCTCTCTTTTTCTTTTGGCTGCCAAGAGTGATCTCATGTGTTGGGCGACTTTCATATTTTCAAATAAATTATTTCCAAGACTCTTATTCTCCTATCTGCTCTGAGAAATTCCACTCTTGGCTGTGAAAGTGTTCTCTCAGCTCCAAGAGCATTTTTGCAGCTACAGTTTTGTCCCAGAGAAAGGGAATAAAGAAGACAGTGTTGGGGCTCCTTCCTAGGAATGGAAAATGGGGGTCTCATTCCCCCCTACCTCTAACTGAAACTTGTGGAACAATTACCTGTTAAATTAGAATGGTAACTCTATGAAGAACATGGCATGGGTTGCATGGAAAGGTACAGTTGGAGGCTGTTTTCTTCCCTTCTGACAAAAGCGTTTATCATTCCTCCGTGCATTCAGTGAGAACAATATATGGGACTTCTGTACCATTGGCTGGTAGATAAAGCGGGCATCCCGGTTTGTGTGGCATTTTACCCTCATGCTGGCTTCTCAATGTATAAGCGTCTGTAGTGTTCTAAATCCTTTGTTGTCATTTCAACAATTTTCATGGCATCTTCCCTCTCAAGGCACCACTTGCTTTGCTCATCCTTAAGAAGCAACTCCTCATCCATTAAAGCTTTATGAGATTAGAGCAATTCAACCACATCTTCAGACTCCCCTTCTACTTCCAGTTCTTCTGTTCTTTCTACCTCATCTGTGATGACTTCCTCCACAGGGGTCTTGAACCCCTCAAAGCCATTCATAAGGGTGGGAATCCATATCTTCCAAACTCCCATGAATGTTTGACATTTGGATGTCTTTCCATCAATCACGGATGTTTTTAACAGCATCTAGAATGGTGAATCCTTTCCAGATGGTTATCAATTTACTTTGAGTCAGCAGCTGCCCCAATTTAGCATCATTCTTAAGGGCCCTAGGATTTTCAGAAATGGTAAAAGAGCTGCGAAGTCACTAGCTGCTATAGCCCCTAACAAGAGAGTTAGACTGTTCTTTGAAGCCAAGGTACCAACTTCTCTTCTCTAGCTATGGAAGTAGTAGGTGGCATCTTCCTCCAGTATGAGGCTGCTTTATCTACCTTGTGGATCTGTTGCTTGGTGGGACCACCTTCATGAATGATCTTAACTAGATCTTCTGGATAACTTCCTACACCTTTTAGATTAGCATTTGCTGCTTTGCCTGCGACTTTTGTGTTATGGAAACAGTTTCTGAAGCAACCTCTGTAAGCTTCCAATTTTTCTTCTTCATCTTCCTCACCTCTTCCAGCCTTCACAGAATTGAAGAGAGTTAGGGCCTTGTTCTGGATTAGGCTTTGGCTCAAGGGAATGCTGTGGTTGGTTTGATCTTTTTGCCAGCCTGCTAAAATTTCCTCCCTATCAGCAATATGGCTATTTGATGTTCTTATCATTCATGTGTTCACTGGACTAACGTTTTTAATTTCCCTCAAGAACTTTTCCCTTGTCTTCACAACTTAGCTGACTATATGATACAAGAGGTCTACCTCTTGGCCAGTCTCAGAATTTGACATGTCGTCCTCACTAAACTTAGTCATTTCTAGCTTTTGATTTCAAGTGAGAGATGTGTGACTCTTTCTTTCACTTGAACACGTAGACAACACTGTTGGGGTATTCACTGGCTTAATTTTAACACTGTTGCATCTCAGGGAATAGGGAAGCTGAGGAGAAAGAGAGAGTGAGAAAGATGGGGGCATCGGCTAGTCTGTGGAGCAGTCAGGACACTCACGACAATTTTTGGTTCAGTTGGCCATCTCACATGGGTGTTGTTTATGGTGCCCCCAAACATTTATATTTACTTATTTTTTAAATGCTGTTGGAGAAAGGGTGCCAACACATGATGGCTACGAACCTCCCATGTATAAAAAAAGGCAGTGTCTGCAAAGCACAAATGAACAAGGCATCTGTCTAGTTCTTTGTGTGGAGGGCTATCCTGTATGTTGTAGGATGCTTCACAGGGTATCTGGCTTCTACTCACCAGAGGCCAGCCCCTCACACACACACTAGATGTGAACTGGACTATCTCCAGACATCGCCAAGTATCCCTCACAGTGGGGGAGGGGCAGCAAAATTCCCCCAACTGGGAACCACTGAAGTCAGGTAATACAGTACATGTAACTTTAAGATTCCCTCTTCCTGGCAGAGTGGCACTGGGTTGTTTTTACAGAGAACTTCTGAAGCTACTAGGTCAGCCATGGAGGCATATCACTCACATTTCCCTTCTAGAGAGAACCTACTGGCAAGGGGCTCCAGCTGCTACCACATTCACACTGAGGCCACGCCCTCCTCTTAGCTGAGAGCTAAGGACTCAGCATGATAGGGACATTGAAGCTGGGCCATTTGTTCTCCACATGGAAGCCCTTGGGTGGGCACATGACCTGGCTGCACAGGAGTGTGAGGTTCTTTCCTCCTCCACCCCCTTCCTCTCCCAGGTGTCAGAACTGCATCATGATCTTGGGATCCCACAACCTCCACCTGCTTCTTCTCCCCTCTGTATTTCCAGAAAAATACCCCCAATAAATCTCTTGCCTTTCTAATTCGATCTTAGATCTGCTTCCTGAATTATCAGACCTCACGCAGCCACTATCATGTTTGTGCAGTCCTGGCTCACTTGTTCTTCCCCAAACACCCTGAAATCGAATCTATGGTAGGGCCTTGGCAGAAGTGATTTCTTCCTTGTGAAATGGGCTTTTCGCGGCTCTTGGCTTAGCTTTTTCCCTGCTTGAGGCTTAGATGAAATGTTATGTCCTTTGTTTAGCCTTTTCTGATGCAGAGGCTCAGACTGCCACCAGGACATGTCCAACATGTCACCCATTTTGATCTTCTTCCTAGAATCTGTTGTCGATTTTGTGTGTGCGTGGATGGATGTGTGTTTCCCTCCTTTAGAACAGGCACTTTAGAGACAGGGACCATGTATCGCTTGTTCAACACTGCCCTTCTGGAGTCTGCTACAATACCTAGGACCCTAGACCCTGAAGCTCTGGCTTTCGGTGCCTTTCTTTTACAAAACTGGTCGTGAAACGATTTCAAACTGGCTGTTTCTCCCTGGTTTGGAGGACATTCCCAGCCTATTTCTTTACCAAAGAAGTAGATTTTTTAACAGTACACTTGTCGAGAGCACAAACTGTTTCAGAGCATAGACAAGGGGGGATCTATCAAACCCAAGTCCTACCAGACCATTTTTGGAATTAAGAAGCTATACAGTGAAACCCTAACAAAACAGTAAGTGGGCAATTTCAGCTAGGGTGCGGGAAAGAGGGGAGGCGGAAAGGAGCGTGTGAAGGACAAAGTATGAAGTAAGTAAAGAACTGGTCCCTGACCTTTGGGGCAGCTCCCAGGCCAGAAATATTTATTTTTGTTTCAAGTGAAGAGAAAGCCAGGTTAAGTGAATGGTCTGGGGCACATGCATGGACCTGAGACAGGCCTATCTATGGAATCTGAGCCATGCTTCTGATTGATTTATTTATTGGCATTAGCACAGATTTTTATAGTAGTATAGGAAGAAATCCTACGTAACTCAATGAAAATCTCACAGCAGAGTCTGAACTTTGATTAATTACAGAGAATATAAAATTCCCTGTTGTTTTAAGGAAATGATCATTTTGTATGGCTTGGTGTAAATCAGTGTGTCGTTGGCTGGTCTGAACCAATAAAGAGGGTGGCAGAAGGTCTGGAGAAACGTTAGTGACGGAAGGGTCCCTTGCCCCTATATAAGGTGGGTCTGGAATTGATTTAAATGCCCTGTTGCTGTATCTTCATTCCTTGTGTCCATTTTGTATATGTATATGCACATGTATGTGGCCAATAGCATGAAGAAGCGGTGGTGTCCAAACTCAGCTTTGACCTTGTTCTCCTAGGATTCCTGCCTTCATCAGGTGAACAAGGCCTCCAGCCCAACCTCCAGACTGAGAGCTCTCCTGAGCCCCAGTCTAATCAGTTAGTTATTCAAACCAAGGCCACAGAAATTTGAGAGAGCCCAGCCAAGATCACTAGACCCAGCTATGTAACTGGCAGCTGATGGCTACAAGCGCAGTAGAGATCACCCAAGGCCTGCCCAGACCCACAGGGCCATACCCCTGACCTGCAGACTTATAAACAATGGTTGTTGGCAAAATAGTGATTGCTTAAGCCACTAAACACCTGGGGGTAGTTTGTTATGCAGCAACAGCTAACTTATTATTCCAGTGTATTCTGTGTTCTACATGCAGTGTTGCTGAGGAGGCCAGATGAGCACACTAAGAGGTAGTTCTAACCCAAAAGGAAAAAGGAGTTAGAGTAGGTGGGGTAATGAAAAAATACACCAAGGAGAGAGGGACTTGGGTGGACCCTAATGGCCTGCAGGGTGTAAGTAGGTAGGAAGGTGTTCCAGGCAGAGAAAACCCAGTAAATGTGTGGAGATGGGAAGGAGTACATAGTGTGGGTCATGGACAATGATGACCTGGGCTTCCCCGGAATGGGTGACTTCTGAACACTGGACTGGCATGAAAAGTAGCATGTAGACGTGAACCAGTGACACTTGACCAATCATATAGGACACCGTGTGGCTTTCTGCCAAAGATGTATTGCAAATTGAATCTCTGTTGAAATACGTGTTCTGATAATTCAGTCTCCTTCCCAGATGTCTTATCAAGCAGACTTGGGAACTGTCAGTTGCATACTCTCTGTTTGGAGGAGGTGGAGGAGCTCAAGCCCGTCGAGCACACTAACTTGCCACCAGAGGAGGCATGGCTCTTAACCCTAGCAGGATCGCTGCCACGGGGATCACATTCATGTTCAGTTTCCTTTCCCAGGACTTAATTGCAAGTCACAGATGACTTCCATGACTTTACCTTTGGCTTTTTGTAGGTATTCGTAGAGGACAGTGGGCAGAGCTGCTGGTGCTAACAAGCAGCTTCTCTCAAAGGTCTGGGTCTGTCCACTGCTACTGTTCTTTCTGTCACTGCTGTCATCACAGCCAAGGTGTCAGCAATCAGTGCTGGCCAAGGCTTGTTCCTCTGCCTGGAGATTCTTTCGAGAGGGGTCTTGGGGTCTTAGAAGCAAGGATTCCAGAAAAAGTCTCACTCCTTATACTATTTCTTAAAAACCAAGAGGGTTTTGCTCCTGGGTAGTATGGAGAACACATCCAAGATGGCGCCATGTTGCCGCAGTCAAATCACACCCCTCTGGCAAATGTCTTCATTGTCCAATTACTCTGAATCTTTTTCCAAATTGAAATGAAGGCAGAACGTTAAAGATGCCTAATGACAAGGGTTCATTTCACTTCGAATGGAAACAGCAGATACACTGCTAGCCAGGATTCTCCTGGCCACTGAGAGCATGCGCGCTCTGGCTCCTTTGCAACCTCTGCTCTTGCTCTGCCTCAGGCTACAGCAGGTGTTTTTAGGATGCTGTGGGAAAGGTGGACTCCATACTATATTTGGAAAACCTATTACCACCAGTCTAGATCTCAAAAACAAAAATAACAAAAAGTCAATAAGGTAGGGAGCTCTTGGGAGAGGGCAACATACCTACAGGGTACTGTTATTTTAAAGTGTTGGCCTCTGTGTCGTCCAGCTCCTATCTATCCTGTCCCTAGCTCACTTGGCTCCTACCACAAGCCAAAGTGTCAGCCAGCCTGGGTGTCAGCCATCATTACTCCCTGGGTGTCAGTCATCTTGGCTTAGTTGAGTTCCAGACCTGATGTCGTCCCTCTTGCCATGTGTTGGTGACTGAAATGTCCTTTTTCCTTCCTGCCCCAGCCCCAACTCCTCATGTGTAAGTAACTCAGTTTCACACTTATGTGCCATTATTTCCTTAGTGAAGCCTTCCCTGAACCCCCAGTTCAGGTAAAGTTTCCCAGTTATAAACTCCTGTAGGACCATTTACGTCTTGTTCAGAGCACTTGCCTCATTTGAAACTTATTTTAAATTTACTTGTGTTTTCTCATCCGATTAATATGATCCAAAAGGGCAGAGCTGCCCTTTTTCCCTTAACGGTTGTACCCTCAATACCTGGCACATAGCAGCTTCTCAATAAACACATGACAGAATGAGTAAATGGACACATGCATGAATGATTTCATGGATTTTCTCTGAGAAAGATCATGAAATACTCACTATGATTAGACCTTCTAGATACTACTCCTTTATACTTGCCACAACCAATTACCAATGCCCGAAAAAATAGGAAGGCTACCTGGATTTGTTCTGGAAAACTGAGTTTTGCTTTTTTGCTCAGGATCTATTATAGAAATTCTTCTGTGATGAGGTTTATAAAATGCCTTCTTGAGACATTCTTGGAACAACAGTGAGAGAGGGCTTCTGGCCTCTGGGAACTATGCATTTAGCTGCTGACAATGGACACTTTCTTTTACTCCTTACCCCCATTCTCCGTCTACATTTTATAATATTGAAAGATGCAATCCAACATTTAAATGCCAAGCAACGGAAGTTATGGAAAGCACTCGATGGATAAATTCCATCAACTAATGGAATTAAATGTCTTAATTAAGTGGATTTTCAGAGTGTGAGGGAAAACACCCTTGCCTGTGCATTTAGGATACACTCGGACAACTCAAGGGGATTTACACATGGGAGATGATCCAAGGAAGACTCAAGCTGATAGCGCACAACTCCACGTATCTCAAATGAACACAGAATATTCTTGCAACCTTCATGTAAGACTTCTGCAGACCAAAAAAAAAACAAACAAAAAAAAGGACTCCTTCCTCTGCATCTCCCTTTTTTAGTATTCAAGAGCCTCTTTGAAGAGCTCTATCCATGAGTAGTCAAAGCAATTTCAGCCCTGGCACGGTCTCGCTGAGCCATGTGGCCTACTCTAACGCATCATTGCCACTGTCAGGGACTCTGAGAAATGAGCCTCCTGAAACCTAGACCTCCCCTTGCCTGAATAATTTGGCAGTACTAGTCCCAGGGTGCCCCAAAGCTGGTATGGTTCCCTCGGTCTTCCATGCTGGCACATAAGCACTTGGGACTTCAATAAAACTCTTCCAATCATTAGCTGCTCTGGGAAAATGAATAAAAAAACTGGGTCAGAATCTCCTTAAAGGCAGTAGGAATAGGGGCATAGAGGTTAAGTTCAAAATTTTGAGCTTGGCTTTGACTAAATGCTCATCTCCAATGTAGCCTTGGCACCCTTATACGACCAACTCAACGCTCTGCCTTGGTCAGGCGCGCGTACTGTAGGTAAGCTGCTATCTTCTTTCTTCTTTTGTTCTCTCTGGCTACTATTCATTCCTTGCACAAGCAAGTGCTTATGCTAATAGCAAGATATAACCCAACCTTAAAAAGGGTGCAGTGATCAGTATCCATCATCTTTCCAAGTGCCTTGTCACTACATCAATTAATACAATTGAGCAAAAAATGTCACGGCCGGTGGAAAAACCTTTTCACAGCCTTTCAGGGGGAAGTTTACTTCCAGCTTTTTCCCCTTGCATTAGTTCCTGTCATCTACAAAACAACAGAACCCAGTGGTGTCAATTATATTTGATTGACTGAGTAAAGCACACACACAAATAAGCGAAAACAATGGACACAAAAATCTATATATGACTCCCCTTGTCAGAGAGAATGCTTGTCTTCTCCATTTTCATGCGGCACGGTGTCCTGCTGCTCCTGGCTTAAATGTTTCCTTCAGCCCCCAAACTATCACCAATTAAGTTAGCAGGGTCTTCAAAGGTGTCAAAGGACTCCCTAGGCAATCGGCTCTAACTGCTGTTCAATAAATGAGGTCTAATTTATCAGTTTAACTTCACTTCTAAAAACCTAATGCTTCACAGTGCTGGGCGCCATCCACCTACGGGCTCTGCCACCACCAGCCGTGTGGGCAGAAGTTATGGCGCGTCTCCTCACGACGGCACGTTTCGTTGGGTGCGTATTTTTCCCCCTTTTCCTAAGGTCACTGTGCCCTCTCCAACTTTGCACCTTTTTGCACACACCACTTTATACACATGCACATGCAAAATCCCCACGGGCCAACATAAAACCCCGACTCTGGTTTATCTTTGGTGGCAGCACATTTAATAATGGGTGAGGAGAAGCAGAGCCCTTTTTTTTATGCTATGCCTTTGTGTTGTCGCTACTTGGAGAGACGCACATTTTTTTTTTTTTTTAAAGAATTTATTTATTTATTTGACAGAGCGATCACAAGTAGGCAGAGAGAGAGGAGGAAGCAGGCTCTTCTTGGAGCAGAGAGCCCGATGTGGGGCTTGATCCCAGGACCCTGGGATCATGACCTGAGCGGAAGGCAGAGGCTTTAACCCACTGAGCCACCCAGGTGCCCCGAGACGCACATTTTTAAAGACTCCAGGAGGTTAACTTTGGCAGCAGAACAGGAAATTAATGCAAAGGCTCTTGTTCTTAAATAAACTGAACAGGTATAGATGTGGCAAAAGGACTATGTAAGTAGAAAATCTTATCAATAAATGGGCCAGAAATTTTAATTAAATGCTCATGAGTGAAAATCATTCAAAAACATCAATGAGACCAAAAAAAAAAAAAAAAAAAAAAAAGCCGTAATTTAAAGCTCAAACATACTAACCACATTAGAATGGCTCATTATTAATTTATCTCAGTATCAAAGACAATGAGCAAGACAGATTAATGTACATTTCTTGATGGATATGGAAAGAGACTTAAACAGAGACTTTAAGGTTATATACTCAACTGAGCCTGGGTGGCTCAGTTGGTTAAGTGTCTGCCTTCGGCTCAGGTCATGACCCCAGAGTCCTGGGATCGAGTCCCGCATCGGGCTCCCTGCTCCATGGGTAGTCTGCTCCCTCTGACCTTCTCCCCTCTCATGCTCTCTCTCACTGTCTCTCTCTCAAATAAATAAATAAAATCTTTAAAAAAAAAAGGTTATATACTTAACCTTATATGGGTACATGTATATATCCATCTTTATAGAGGGCAGTGTGTGTGTATCTACCTTTATATAGGTGTATGTGTATATATCCTTACATATGTGCATGTGTATATATACATACATGCATGTGTGTGCATATATATATCTTTACATACTTGCATACATTCCTTACATAGATCCTTATATAGTGATGCATGTATATCCTTATATAGGTGGGTACCTATATATGTTATTATATAGGTGCATATATATCCTTAAATGTGTGCATATATCCTATATACGTGTGTATGTATGTCCTTATATGTGTGTATATGTGTATCTTTATATACCTATGTGTATATACATATATCTATATAAATCTTTTTAAGAATATGGGTTTATTTGTGGAGTAAAGCTATATAAAAAATTGGGGCTGGGGTCAACAGGCAGTACCATGTATTATATTGGGGAAGTATGACTGAGTATACAGCAACTGCGGAGATGCTTTCATTTTAATGGGAAGACATGGTATTTGCAAATATTCGTAAATCTGCAGCTCTATCCCAGGGAAGGGGTAACTGGAATTTGGATAAAAATGACATTTTTAAGCAAATTTATATCATTCTGGAGTCTTGGCATTTTTCCATGATCCAAAAGTATTTCTTAAAGACACCACCCATGGTATACACGGCGGCGGGGGGGGGCAAATTTTTATAATTAATAGGCTTTCTTTGCCTCATCTGTGAGCACATTAATTTTTCCTCGAATCTACCTGAGGAATCCATCTGCCTAGAAGAAGATTAAGATTTGGCTACAAAAAGAAAACCAGTAGAGGCAATATATTCTTCATCTCCCGACATGCACAAGATTTTCTAACAGGAAGAATAACTATATCAACCAGTTTGGGCTGGTAGTTTGTAGATTTTTTTGTTTGTTTCTCCTTTAGCATATCAGCAACCAGGAGGTTCCAGCTCACAGAGTTCTCCCATGGCATAGACCAGATTCCTACCTCCCAGGACTTTATGGCAGTATACACAGAAGACAAGGAAGAGCTCCTCTCTCTCCATCCCCCTTCCTCTTTCTCTTGCCCCTTCTTCACTCCTGGTTAGAGAAATGGTCAAAGCAAGGAAATTGGAGAAGATAGCAAGCAAACACTTGGAGCAGGACAGGGGGCAGTGTGGGAGATAAGAATAAAAGAGCGACAGAAGATTAGGCTGGGAGGGGCAGCATGGTGCACTGAAGGTCCTTAGCCGTCCCACATTTAGTTTCCTCAAGCCATCCTCACCTTCCAATGGCAGTCCCATGCCAGTCCCAGGTCTGACATACAGAGGTCTCTAGCAGCTCCAGTCTATGAAGATTCCCATCCCCACTTACCACCTCCAGCGCCTCATGCTGCTCTAGTCAACATCACATAGCATGGGGCTTGGCTGCTGGTCATTTGCTTTACCTATGGTAGACCCGAATCTCTAGCTAGCTTGTTGAGTTACTGACGAACACAGTTTGGTTTGACTAGACTCTGCCCCATGTTAGCTGGGAAATGGTAAACCTGGTTCCTCACCTCAACATTGGGGTACTACTCCTCCCATAGTGATGTTTTGAGAATCAGGGGAATCAATTTATGTAATAGACTTACCCAGGAACTGATACTTTTCCCTGCTCAGAAATATTTGATGGCCTCTCATCAACTCAGAGGAAAAGAAGTCCAAAAACAAACATGCAAGGTCTGGTCCCTGCCTACCACTCCAGCACCATCTGCCTGCTTCTCCTCACAAATCTGAACTCCAAGCATATTTAGTGTCCCATAGGTCTGTGAATATGACGTGCTTATGTTATGCTTCCATTTCTTTATTGTCCTATTTCCTCTGTCTAGAAAATCCTTTAAGAAAATCCTCTATGCCAGGTGCTTGGGTGGCTCAGTCAGTTAAGCGTCTGCCTCTGGTGGTCCCACCATTCTGGTGGGAGTCCTACATCGAACCCCGCATCGGGCTCTCTCCTCAGCAGAGAGCCCGCATCTCCCTCTCCCTCTGCTCATGCACGTGTGTGTGCTCTCTCTCTCTCAAAAAAAAAAAAAAAAAAAAAAAATCTTAAGGAAGGGAAAATCCTCTATGAAATTGCAGCCTTCCCAAGAGAGAAGAGACTCTCCTTGTTGGGAGCACGCCTGTAGTCCCTTAATTCTTCATAGAACTCAATCACATTACAATTAGTTTCATGCCTTGTTCGGGTAGGTAGTAATCTCTTCGAGGGCAGAGATAGTATCTTCCTCATCTCTCTTCTACTGAGGACACTATATCTGGCACATAGATTTTCATTAAATGTTTGAGAAATGGTCCTTCCCCACAGCTAGAGTAACCAGAGCATAGCAAGTTCTCAGTAAGTATTTGGTGGACAGGCAGGTAATCCTTTTTATTAAACTTGCAACTGAGCTGTGTAATCAAGAGGGACGTAACTGAAACTTTTTTTTTTTTAAATCAGACACTTATCAGCTCAAATTTCAATTTCTTAGTATTTACCCTCAGTATTTCAAATATTTCAAGGATGTGTACTTTACCTCTCCATAGATCAAATAGCAATATTTGAATAAATTCTTATCGGAGACTGTTAATGAACCAAATAGGTTATTCCTTTGGAATTGTGATGGCATGTCAACATTAATAATATTTTGGTTGGTGCTAGTTTTCTGCATCCTCTGTGTAAGGATAAACTGACTATTGGTTGGCATTGGACTATGAACGGCTAAGCACAAGGACACAGCTGTTACCCATTATTACACCTGTATCCAGGGACTTGAGATCATATCTTCCGTTTCATGAAAGGGAGTGCAGCTAACAGATCGAATCTTAAGCAAATGGCTGTCCTCAGAAATGTTCTGCACATTTAATAGCATGTTCCTGCTACAAGGTCAGTAAAACCCAGCTAGAGATGATCCTGTTGGAAACAGGCTAGAGGAGGACCATGTTGACATTAGAAATTTTTGTGGGCGAACAGTAGGGTGTAAGGGAACAGTTAAGCTTTAAGGTCAAGCCTCCATCCTTCCTATGGTAGAAGAAATGGGCAGGCCCAAGGTTGGAGGGATTTAGAACTGCAGAGATGGTCAGGCAAAGACGCTAGCCCAGAGGAGCATGGTTTGGGCTTGACTTACAAAAAGTGACTGGGTGCCTATCAGAGATAAAGCAGAGCTTCCCCAACTTTAATGTGCCTGCAAATACCGTGCAGATCTTGTTAAAACATAGACTGTGATTCAGTACTGGATGAGGCCTGAGAACATGTACCTCTAACAGGGACCCTAAAATGCAGATGATGTCAATGTTCTTTCAAGCGACAAGATAATAAAACCCCCACTGTGGCTTGGGAAAAGCGGATTTACCCAATCTGCCTTAATTCAAAAGGCAAAGCGAGGATCAAAAAGTCAGAAGAACCGCTAAGAATCCTCAAAGACTCTCATGGCGGTTCTCCACTTGTTCAGGGAACTGGAATCTTCTTCTTTTTTTTTATTTTTTATTTTTTTCATGGCTAGAGAAGGGGGTGGCCAAGGAGAGAACTAGCAGCAGGTTCTTTCTGGTTTAGTTACCAGTAGGATGTGCTATATAAGGAGCTTTAACAAATAACAGATTCTCCTAGAACAGGAATCAGAATATGTGGGGAGAATATGCATGCTTATACAGCCTCACGGGCAACTCTGACCATCAGGAAGCCCTACCTAAGTAGGGACGCCTGGAGGTGATGCCTTGTTCCCCATGCTGGGAAAGAAGGGTCGGGGCAAAGGAGTAAAGGGCAGCCTGGTGTTGTCGTACTTCTAAATTCAACTTGTACCTACTACCATTTAACGCCTCCAAATAATTATTGCAACACTTGGTTTTTATTGGATTTTAAGACTGAGTAGCGCCTGTTTGTTTCCATTAGTTGTTGTTTAACCTAAGTGTCAGCATGTGCATACTATAACTTCACCCAGATCTTATTTGGAGCTCTAGCCAAATGCCACTGGAAGCTTCTCATTTACAGCTTTGGGGAAGATGCTGCAAACTTAGAACTTACCACACATCAGGACTCTTTAAGGAGGAAACAATGGATCCAAAGACGTCCGAGCAGAATACATCGAGTGTCTGGTTTGTTTCTTATCTGCGATTCCCAGGGAGTCTGGAGGCTGATTTCCTGGGTCATAATTGAAGCCTAATTGAATTAAAAAAAAAAAAAAAAGAAAGCCCATCACTCTGTGGAGCAGCTCATGCGAATCGAGGCTAAGTTGGGATCCAGGAGGCATTTTCTCAGGGCTTCTCCTTATGAAGCCATTACTCAATTTTTCACATTAAAAGACATCCCCTAGACAGTCTCAGCCGAGACAGGAGAAGACGAAGAAAAATGACACTGCATTTCTCGAAGAAAACAAAACCCAATTCCAAATGCTGCCCATCAGCTCAAGCCATTCATCTTCTCTGCACTTTCCTGTCATCCGACTTTATTGCCATCGAAAATCCACCAGGCAGGGATATACCTCTTGAGTGATCTGGCCAGCACTGGTGATCCAACTGCTGACCAGTGATTCTAGGCACTCAGCCTCTTAATGAAACCGAAGAGGAGGGAAGATCCAAAGAACCGGCAAATTAGGAGAAAGGTCACCAGGTGCTTATTGAAGCAAACAGGAAGAGTAGGTGGAGCAGGAAAAAGAAGAGAAGTTGAGTTGCTCAAAGATGGAAATATTTACATTTCTATGCCAAGATGCCATGTGTTTTGGGTATGACATTTTACTGCATGGGTTGCAAGTCAGCTGAAAACTCAGACCAAAAGAACGTACAAAACCCTTACTTGTCAATCCAATAAATTGAAGGGAATGTCTACTCTGCGCCTCATCTTTAAAATGAGAACTCTGAGGGTAGTCTCAAGGATGAAGCCAGGGGTGGAGAGCACTTAGCATGGTGCCTGGCTCAGAGTAGAACGGCTAGGATCGAAGCCATTCGGAGGGACTGCTTCGATGCACACAAATAATGAGCAGAGATGAATTTAAATGGCAAACTTTCTCAGTATTAGAAAGTTTAATTATGCACAATTCAGATATATTCATCCATTTTTAGGATCTAGGAGGCTAAACTGTAAACGTGTAGACAAGTATTCTCAATTCGTATTTTGAGCACAAGTTATTTTGTGGAGTTCTGGCTCCAAATGCCTTGTGTCCTCTCATATCAATACCCTGTGCATTACACAGGTTAGTAAACTAAGACGAAATACATAGTGGGATACAAGCAGATAAAGAGGTATGTGTGAGAGGACAGGGGACCATTAAGAAGGGGTGTCTTATTCAAGTATTTCTTAGAAGAGAGAAAACTTAAGCTGAGTAAAGTCTTGACAGGAAGAACAAAAACAAAAACTTACAGGCTGAAGAATCAGCATATGGAAAATTCAGAAACATAAAAATGCATGATGCATTCCAGGGAGCAAAGTAATTGAGCATGGCCAGGGAGAGGCTGCCTGTGGATAATACTGGAGAAGGTGGGCGGCAGTGAAATCCTGCCACGGCGGGATTTCTGAACCAAGCCATGGTGCTTGCTGCCTTTACATCTCGGGAAGGACCCTGTCAGCTTTCTATTTCAGTAATAGTATCACCTGGTCCCATATAGGCGGCTGATAGCAGTCTTCAGGATGAGAACTGAGTCATGTATCTGTGAACTGCCGTCCATTTGTATTGTGGCTTAACAGAATATAATCAGAGGGAGTGCTTCTAAATTGATTCTTTAGCAATGTAGTCGAAGACTTCCACATCATCTGTGAGAATTCAGCTGGAGACAAAGACATAGTGTCTGGGTGGGAGATGGCAGAAAGTCACACCCTATAGACTCTTTTCTCTGAGATGCAGGTGGGGCGGTCGTTTGTTAGCGAGGCAGGTGGAGTTTGGGTTCTAATTTTAGGATTTAAAAGCTGGATTAGGTCAGTGAATTAATCACACCTGGAAAATTATACCATCCACGGTAACAGAATTATGGAGGATTTCAGTGCCCATTATCATCAGGGTTATTCTTGGGTCCTCTGAGGACAGCCTGAACCCTAACACCTTTAGCGGGACCCTTAGAATTCCCTAATCCTGAAGTGGAGTACACAACACTAAACATGCCTAGGGCCAGCTTTAGCAATAAGCTGATCATTTGAAATCACTGATATTGACAGACGTTAACTTCAAAACTGGCAGCTCTGGGCACCTGGAGTGGGCTCCGTAGGTTAAACAGCTGCCTTCGGCTCAGGTCATGATGTCAGGGTCCTGGGATGGAGCCCCGCATCGGGCTCCCTGCTCAGCCAGGAGTCTGCTTCTCCCTCTCCCTCTGCCCTTCCCCTTGTACGTGCTTATGCACATACACATTCTCTCTCAACTAAATCTTTTTTTTTTTTTTTATCTGACAGAGATCACAAGTAGGCAGAGAGGCAAGCAGAGAGAGAGGAGGAAGCAGGCTCCTTGCAGAGCAGAGAGCCCGATGTGGGGCTCGATCCCAGGACCCTGGGATCATGACCTGAGCGGAAGGCAGAGGCTTAACCCACTGAGCCACCCAGGTGCCCCTCAACTAAATCTTTTAAAAACCTGGCAGTTTTATATGGTTCTATCTAATCGTGTTGTATACCTATCAAGGGCCTCAATATTTTGAAAAATGATTGGAGGCAAATTCACGCTGAGAGGTAGCGGCAGCCCCTCTCGTCAGCTCGGAGAGCTGGGAGTTTCTGTCCGAGGCCCCTATTCTGAGACTAGAGGAGATGTGTCCACTGACACATTTTCTCCTGCACTAGATGCTCATCAGATTCTTCTGAGCTCTTTGCAGCTAAGCTTCAACTTATGGAATTCCACGTTCACCTCCATATCGTCCAGTTTTAGCAAGAATCCTGCTACGTCAAGGTAGGTAGAATCTCATGCCTTTGATACCTGATCACCTTGGTTATTGGACAAGGTTTCTCATTCCCCAACATGCCCCCCGTGGATGGGTGATCAACCTCGCCTACCTTCAGCATGAATCCTGTTTGGTCAATTTCATCAGAATCTCTTCTTTCCTCTTCTGTTTCCTTAATGCTTTCCCACCTGCTGACCCCCATCCTGTTCCTTGACTATAAAGTCTCACTTTTCCTTGTTGTATTTGGAGTTGAGCCCAATCTTTCTACCCTACTGCAAGACCACATTGTAGTAATCCCAAAATCCATCCTGATAATCTCTCTATATGGTCTGCATTCCTGCTCTTTAATGAGTATCACGAATATTCTTCAACACTGGTAATCACAGAGAAAAGCAACCCAGCCCAGCCAGCAGCAGCTGCCAATCCCACAATCCCCTGTGTGAATGACATGCTCTGGGTTAACTGCTTTCTGCTGTTGACTCTTACTGACCCTCCTCCATGTGGGATGCAGAACCAGCCAGGGTTCATGGTCCCCCTGCCTGCCCTCAGCTGGACCCTCTCAGGCTTGGGTGCCAAGCATGAATTTCTGTTAAAGTTGGGACCAAATGCATTCTGCCTCTTATCTCTCTTCCACAACTGACTACACGCCTCTCAGGTCATCTTTTGTTTTCCCAGACTCTCAACATCTCACGTTTCTGCCCTTCCCTCCATGTACCCACATCCCTCCCCTCCCCTCTCTCCCAGACCCTTCCAGGGAGCTGTGGGGAACTCCCTTTCAGACGAGTCATCTTGCAAGTGGAGAGACAAGTCAGGACTCCTTAGAGACAAGGCCAGGATACCTTAGTTTGAAACAACCTTACTGTGGCTGTAGATCCAAGCTGGGTTTCCCAGTTCAGCTTGATTAGAAATTATTCTGATATTTGAGGTCTATTTCTCCTAAGATTTCATTTTTAAGTAATCTCTACACCTAATCTGGGGCTCAAACTCAATACCCCGAGATCAAGAGTCACACGCTCTACCAAGTGAGCCAGCCGGGATCCCCTGAGGTCTATTTCTGAGTCTGGTTCCTCTGGTAGAAGAAGAGCTAAACCTAGTACCTCCATGACACCAACACAAAGGGTCAGCCCACTGGGCATGGCCTCACCTCCTGCCATGTTCTGTCCTAAAATCCCCTGACTTCCTTTCTTGCTCTGTTTCAAGTCCATGGTACATCATTCTCTTAATTCTCAGTTAAGGAAAGATTGAATCTAGGAATTCTATTTCTCCCTCATTTGAGAAAGAGAAAAATGGCAGACAGACAATCAGAGACATACATGGAAGCTGAAAAGTCCCTGCTTTCTTCTAGAGCATCCCAGTTTTAGTTATTATTCTCCATCTTCACATCATCTCCTAGACAATAGGTGGTTTCACAATTTCCTGAGGTTAAACACCAGGCGCTGCAGCCAAGCCCGACTTTCTCCCTTCTCAATGGTCTCTCCACTTCCAAACAGTTTGTGGCTAAGGTAGGGATCACCTTCCAGAATGATGAGAAAAGTAGGAGCGCAACTTAAATTGGTTTTGGGCCCAAAGGTCTCAACATCTAGAGATCCTAAACTTCTCTGTGGTTGAAAATTGTGTTCATTGCAAATAACTGCCAAGACATATCAACTTTTCAAATGACAAATTCTAGGAAGACTATGGATTGGTCACAGGGAATGGGTCTGCCCATATTCTATCCAAAGACATTTCTCTAATGTTATCACAAGGCCAGGATACCTTAAATAGATCCCTTCTACTATTAGTGAAGTATGAAAGAAAGGATTTGCTAGTGGATTAACACTCCTTCCCTAGTTCATGCTTTGTTAGCTCCATAAAAGACTGGGGGCTCTGCTGGGCACAATGCCACATCGAAACCTGCAAATGGAAAGTGGGTCATTTCGTAGTCTGTGTCCCTTCTCTGTCTTCCTTCCAATCTACTGCTGGTCCTGGTACAGAATTTAGATCACTAGAAATCTTATCTGTGGCAGACAACACTAGCTGTTTATAAAAATTCATGCTCTTCTTCCCAACTATAACACCTTTAACAGGCTCTTTGGGAGTTGGGCATGGCCATGCGCTTGAGTGGTAGACAAATGAAAGGAAATGCTGTGTTGTTTCTGGGCCAGGGCTTTCTAAGAAAGCCTGTGTTTCCTCTAGTCTTTGCCCCCTTTCACTGGCTTGATGGGCTGGATGAACTGATGGCAAGGCCATAGCGGTAGGCAAGGCCAAAGAAGGAACTCCCTGGGACTCTGTGTGCAGAACTCCTGCATCCAGAAGCACCAGCCTGGATCTTTCCATGAGCAAAAGATACACCTCTGTTCTACTTGTCCCTGTACATGTTCGTCTCTGTGGCCTAGCTTATCCGACCTCATTCCATATTTTCACCACATTCACTTAACTCCTTATAAAGGTTTTAAAGGTCTCTTGTATTTATTCAAGCAGATGTTCTCCAGCTTGAAATCAAACACTGGCCCATCTGCATAAGACTTTTCAAGACTCCAGCTCTGGCCATGTCAGTGCTGCCATTTGTGGGCCTCATGCTAGAGTCTGTATGACTGTGCTCATAGTGAAAGCTCAGATTTCACTCTCTGCTTATAGTCCTTGTTTCAAAGGTGTTCACTTACTCCTGAGTCAGTGTTGCTGAACCCTGTTTAGGTTTGTAGTCAACCCGTCCTAAAAGGGAAGACATTTGCTTGACCATGTCACCTAGTATCTCTTAGGAATATGGCCTCCTCAGCCCAAAGATCAGTGTATGTAAAGCCCTAATTTTTGTCCACTGCCTAATTATCATCTATTATTTGTATCTGACCTGGTGAAATCTGGGGGTTGTAAAGGGGAGGAAGAGAAGGCTATGAAACCTGAATCAGGGTCTCTTGTATTTAACTCAAAAGGGCATGGAAACTTTTTGCCACATCTTCATGATAACATTAGACCTTTTTGCTTAGAACACTTGCTAGGCTAGTGGATATGTTTCTAACAACAATGAGATCTACAAAGCCCTTGGGAGCTTACATGATTTTACTTAATCTTCACAACAACCTTGGGAGATAGTTGGGGTGGTCTTATGGTTCTGGGATTCCATTTGAAGAAACCAAGGTGTTGGTGGTCCCTGTCCAGTGTCCTTTTTACGATCAAGCGATTCCCCACCTCCAAGGGCACCATTCACATTTCTGTCCTGTGGCATTGTTTTCCCTGAGATGGGGTGTTGGTACGAGCTGACTTCCAAGGTTCCTTCAGCTAACATCTTTTATGACTCCATTCTGTTCCCTGCTTTCACAGAAAGAAGCTTCTAGGTACCCATGATACCCAAGGCCTGGGGGTTTTCTCTTGGCAAATTCTGTCTTCACAGTGTTGAAAAGTCTTCAAGTTTTATTTCCCAAAGAGTCCCTTCTCATTTCTCTTCTCTCAACATTGATTGCATGCCCTTAAATGCATTATGTTTGAAGCTGTGATTTAGCCCTGCAATCAAGCCAGGAACGAAGTTAATCTCAGCCCATTACACTACTAATGCTTATCTTCACCTCAGGATGTTTTCCAAAGTACTTAGAAGTCATTACGCCTTATAGGACCTAGCGGTTTGCTAAGTTGCCACTGTTTAAAATTAGTGTGACCATATAATTTATTACCTTCACTGGGATACTTTTAGTAGGAAAGGAGGCTTTATTAATAATTACACTAGGACAGGTGGCATTGACTGGGACTACCTCAGTCAAATGGGCATGTACCTGAAAAGTTTCTGGAAAGTACCGGAAAAGGTATCCTTTGGTGGGGAGAGGGCTATGCTCTGGACTTACAGTCTAACGCAGGTACAACTACACCCCACCCCCAGCTTATTTTCTACTTTAACACCCAATGCATTTTTTCTTGGGGTGCCTGGGTGGCTCAGTGGTTTAAAGCCTTGCCTTCAGCTCAGGTCATGATCTTAGGGTCCTGGGATTGAGTCCAGCATCGGGCTCTCTGCTTAGTGAGGAGCCTGCTTCCCCCTCTCTCTCTGCCTGCCTCTCTGCCTACTTGTGATCTCTGTCTGTCACGTAAGTAAATAAAATCTTAAAAAAAAAAAAAAAAAAGAACACATTTATTTACGTACTTTTAAAGTATCTGAATTCCTCATTCTGCTTTTTTGTTCTGTAAGGCAGGATCTGACATCAAATACAACATTCAACATGCAGTAGATTCTGAATAAATGCTTGCTGGACGAAGGAATAAGTAAGCCTGCCACTCAGAGGCATCTGATGATTCAACAAGATCCTCAAATAAGCAAGGTTTTTGCAAAGGAAACCAAAAGCCAGAGACTGGGCTAGAATTCAGACCAAAACAGAGTTGCTTTGTATTTGTGCTCTCTGGGGGTCAATCCCACCCTTTCCCTGGCTGATGGCATAGGGATAGATTTTGTGCTGGGAAACATTTAAATTTAATGGCATTCAAAAATGTATTAATAGTGAATGAAAAGGTGTAGTGAAGGTTATTCCCCCCCCCCCCCACATGAAATGGAGCCAAAGAGTGGTTTTCTGGTTGCTCTGGGAGCCCACAGTGGGGCAGAACTTTGGGTCCAGAACAAAGGCTTCAGGGGCCATTCAGGGGCTCATCATTGGCAACAAAATTCTACTAGGTCATTAAATTGGTAAGGTTTTAGAGAACTGACTCATGCGAATCAGACTCCGAAAAGAGCAATGAAATGGGCTGGAATGCCAGTCTTTAACTTTTACAAAGAAGACTGGGCCAAGCATCCCAGAAGACTCATGTCTACTGGTCGGCATAATCTCCCCTGTGGAGCAATGTGAATTCATGCCCAAAGGCTGCTTGGGAATCTAGACGCCAGGTAGGGGGTTTCATGATCTTAATGCTGTTGGAATTGAACTTGGAGAGTGTGGAGTGCTCAGGTTCTTTAGGGATGTAAATAATGTCAGGGCTGAGAGTCACATTAAAGAACTCTGCTCTTTCGAGATTCCCCCTTCTCTATAGAACTGGATAAGCCTGAATGATTATAATTTTAATGGGTGGTATGAAATTGTTTGTCATAATGTACACCATAAACTAGGAGATTTTTATGATTTTAAGTGGGATAAGAAATTAGAAAGCAAGAAAGAAATTAGAAATAAGGGATTCAAGAAGGAAAAAGAAGAGGAGAGGGAAATAACCTGATATTTGCATAGAAAATAGAGTCTGCAAAGTCCTGCATGCTTGATGGAGGAAGATTGTAAATCTGAGCTTGAAATTTCCAGTAGCCAGGATGGAGAAAAAAATGGATCAATTCTTTCTCTCCAGGTTCCATTTATCATCTCCTCATGCCTGACATGTTAGCAAATAACTGGGTGATTAAGTTATATCCTGGTTTCAAAGATTAGATTGGATGGGAAGACTACCTAGTTTTTCCTGGTATAGATTTACATATCATCTCATTGGGATGATAGTTCTACATATGGATGACCTATGGTATCAAACATAGGTGTTTGTTTCTTAAGCTTATTTCCAAACCCTGTAGGGTGTGTCCTACTTGGGAACAGAGAGCTGTGTACTGGCTCCCATATACCACTGAATAATAATCACGAAGACATGGCGTATTTAAAACATGGTGATCAGCCAGGTTTTCTAATATGTAGTGAAGGTTATTTTTAGAGCATCTGGGTATGCTAATATGTAAATCACAGGTTTTTTTCTTTTAAAGAAAGCAACACTTTTATACCCCTGACACATATGGTCTACTATAATTGAGGCAATGCCTTGACTCATTCCCCTTTTTGGCATGGCAAGGAAATGAAATTCCTTCCATAATTAGCCAATATCTTACTTTCCTTCTTATAACATCATATGGACCACAAGAAAATATTATTTTGCTATAGACTAGTGATTCTTAACTGGCCCCTCCTCTGTTCTCCAGCATCTTCCAGCCAGATGAAAGTCACTGCTGGGATGCTGGGCCCATGACATAGTCCTCAAGTCACAACCTCATTGGAAATGCCACAGAGAACATTATTTGAGCAAAGATTCAAATTTTTCATTATGAAGTCACTTTAACTTAGCCATGAGCTGGAATGTGGTCATGATTTTGTTTTAGTGACCTTGTTGTTAGAGCCATATTTATTTTATTATCATCTAAACTATGTTGGAAAAGAGAATTACCAATAATTTGCATTATCCAAACTTCAAGATACTGAGTTTTATAGTTGTATGTACATACACACACACACACAAAGAACACAAGAAAAGTCCAGCAGTAGAGAACTCTATGGCATGAACATATTTTAAAAACATCATAATAAGTCATGTAGAAGGTAACATATTGCTAACTACCCTAGGCAAGGAAAGATAAGAGCCTTCATGGTGCTTAGGGATTGCATTCAATTAAGCATCCAATAATTCCATCCCTCATTGGAGATAATCAGTGTCTAGAAACTAGATTGATAGATGTTTCTAAAATTTTGGCTATGATTATACAGAAGAAGTTATACTGGAATTAGAGAAAAATCATAAAGAAGTTATTTAGTAAAACATTCACAACATATAAAGATACTTCTTTCCTCATACCTCACTCCAAGATTAGGTCTTACTTATTTATCAGAATTGTTTTTTTTTTTTTTAATTCTAAAACATACCCTACTGGAATCAAAATGTAAAAACATCTTATTTATAAAAAATACAACAAAATCATGGGCCAAAATAGATTTTTACAAGTTTAATATCCTGATTTAGCAAATGATAATACTACATCTTGGAAAGGATGGAACTTGAAATTCAAATCTTTGAACCCTATACTCTGAACTGTTATATGGCTATAATAAGTACAAGAGTGTGTATGTGTGTGTGTGGGGGAGTGTAGGTGTGTTTTCCTAGAACTGGGGTCTTTGTCAGATTCTCACAAGGTTTGTAACTTTCAGAAGATTAAGATTTATTATTTTACAAGCTAATTTGGACCTTTGTATATAGCCCCAAGGTTGATAGCATAAGATAAGAGCAGGACAAATATAATTAGAGGGTTAGCTTACTAGTAACAGAGATATACGCATGTTGTATAAAAAAGAAACCCCAGTGCAGACTTAGAAAATAAGACTTAACAGAAAGTCCTTGGTTATAATTTCATTAAGCCCAAACAGGAAATTAGTGAGTTAGAATTAGCTGTAGAACCTCCTAGATTCAGAGAAAAGAACTGTAGGGTTTCTTATACTCTGGAATGTTTCAGTTCATGACAGTGTTCTGCATTACTCTTGTTGAGACTGGGATTTGCAAAACTTTTAGAGCATCTGGGTAGATATTGGGAAAATCAGAACCTCAGAAACCTGACAACTTATTATGTGGTTCAGAGTCTCGTTTCAAAGTGTTTGGAACTCAAAAGTCTGCACATATTTATTGGCCTCTAATTTATGTACCACAGAGTAGGACTAACATTTTCAGATGCATCTCTGTAAGTGAAAAGTTGAAGTGGCTACTGTGTTTGGCAGGAGCAGCATTTGGCCTTGCTGATGCAATAAGCAAGAGGAATTTGGTGACATAGGAATTAGGCCTGAAGTATCAGTTAACTATGTCTTTGATTTTTAGACTCATATCCCCATCCTAGATGTAAGTGGGAGTAATTAGATAAGAACTAAGCATGATTTAGGCATGAGGCACTGGGATACTAATTCCATGATGAGATGAGACCAAGTTGAGACTAGAATTCCATGTGTTGGCCTTTGTATAGGTTCCTTGCCCTCAAGGTCGCCATGTTTATGCTCATAGATACAAGGGGCTCCAAAGAGATTGATATATCACCATTCATGGTAAAGAAAAGCATTGGGTCATCTGCTGGCTGATTATATGGGATCAAGACCTCCACACAGCAATTCGTGGGCCCCTCTGATACTGTATTAATGCCAATCAGTTTTTACAACTGAGACTTCTCTTTCTAGTTCATAGGAATCTGCGAATTTTACCTTGCTTCTCCTGCTGGGCTTCCCTTTGTAGGGAGTGAAAAGTAGAACTTCTAGGAGAATAAGAAAAGCCAAGATCTGCCATGGAAAATTGACTTAAAGAAAAGAGAAGGTAGGGGGAAACCATCACCTGTATACACCTGTATGCATATGTGTTACCTGTGTATGAATTGTATGGCTATATAATATATAAACATACAATTTATTAAATATTGATTTTTCATTAAAAGGGAAGTCAACATTTAGTTTTAGTTTTTCTGAATTCTTCTTCATTGTGTATATTTTTTAAATTAAGATTTTACTTTTTAAGTAATCTCTACACCCACCGTGAAGTTCAAACTCAAAGTATCAAGTATCACACATTCTGCCCACTGAGACAACTTAGGCACTCTTTCATCATACAGTTTCAATTCCAGCACTTCTGAAGAATTTCTTTGTTCATTATGTATCATAAAGGTAACACTGAAAATGGTATTTAGCAAAATGTGTGCTTTAATCAAACTCATTGTATTATTCAATATATTAACAAGCATATGTAAGAGCTCCACATATACAGAGCAATAAACCAAAAAAAAAAGTTTTATCTTCAAAATTTTAAACAAACATCACTTCCTTTTGCTTCTGGCTGGAGTCACACATGCCCCAGATGGAAATCATCCTGTTTGTTACACAGCCACAGGGCAGGCCACAAACAGCTATACAAAGAAAAAGATGCTATTTGTAAAGAAATGGGCTTTGTGTTACATTATGAATTGTACATGGGCTACAAAATTTTATGTGATTTTTTTTTTTTAAGGCTCTGTAGTGAAAGAAGGAAAAGAAGACACACTGAGTTTGTGTCCCTTATATACTGTAGATTTATGGAGTAAAATTAGTGAGGAGGCAGTGAAATCATTATGGGTGCTAAGGGGTCTATTAAAGCTTAGATAACCAAACTCACTTTCCTGTTAGAAGCACATCAAAACAACTACAATTTTCTACAAAAATGAGTAATGCAATAATATCATTTAATGCCTCAGTGGATAACAGGAGGTCTGAATTTAAGGTTATTCTCTATAGTAGATAGATCACCTCCTTCTAAAAAAGCAAAACAGGGGCACCTGGGTGGCTCAGTGGGTTAAAGCCTTTGCTTTCGGCTCGGGTCATGATCCCAGGGTCCTGGGATAGAGCCCTGCACCGGGCTCTCTGCTCAGTGGAGAGCCTGCTTCCCCCTCTCTCTATGCCTGCCTCTCTGCCTGCCTCTCTGCCTACTTGTGATCTCTGTCTGTCAAGTAAATAAATAAAATAAAAATAAAAAATAAAAAAGCAGAACACACAGGAAAGTTTATCATCCTTCTCAGCACACAGACTACCTGAAGACTGAATTCAAGGTCCTTTTGGTGACAAAATACAGAATATGCTTAGATGTAACTTAAACAGGACCTTCCTCCCACCTGGCTGATGATCTTTGATCTTTCTGCTTTTATGGTGACTGCTTTATAAGTAGTCACTAACCCTTGGTCTTACATTTACAAAATTGGTTAATGACTATCCCAGTGCTTTACATTGTTAAAATACTTGAGTCTTCCAAAGTTGCTCATTAAATATGGCGAAGACTTGGGGCTATGGGGTTTCGCAAACAGTTTTAACCACAGAGAAGTCAAAACACCTGGGCTTACAGGGCACCTGGGTGGCTCAGTGGGTTAAGCCGCTGCCTGCCTTCAGCTCAGGTCATGATCTCGGGGTCCCGGGATCGAGTCCCGCATCGGGTTCTCTACTCAGCAGGGAGCCTGCTTCCCTCTCTCTCTCTCTCTGCCTGCCTCTGCCTACTTGTGATCTCTCTCTGTCAAAAAAATAAATAAAATTTAAAAAAAAAAAAAGACACCTGGGCTTACAATTTTTGTTTTTTACACTCTCTGTCTTAGAGAAACCCCACAGAGTAAATCCTCAGGTGATGCTGGCATTTGTGGTAAAAATCTGCCCTCATAACTCTGGCTGACCTCATGGAAGCCCAGAACCAACGGAACAGCTGTTACAAAGGAGTTACACTAGTTTCCTTTTGCTTCTGTGACAAATTACAACTTTGGCAGCTTACAGCGACACAAACTTATTATTTTACAATTCTGGGAGGCTGAAGTCTAAAATGGGTTTCACTTGGCTAAAAACAAGGTGTAGACAGGGTAGCTATGGCTTCTGAAAGCTCTAGGGAAGGATGTGTGCCTGCTGCCTTTTCAGTCTTGTGGGAGCTTCCTAATTTCCTGGCTTAGAGGCTCTATAGCTATGTCTTATCCTCAAAGCTAGAAGCCCAGCATCTTTATATCTCTGACTTGTACTGCCTTACCTCTCTCTCATTTTTAAGGACCCATGAGATTACATAGAGCCCACCTGGGAAATCCAGGATAATCTTTCCATCTCAAGACCCTTAATTTAACCATATCTATAAAATCCCTATTTTTTCAAATCTTATTTTAAAACCTCAGAGAAGTTTCATACTTTTTTGAGATTTTTTTTTTTAGCTTTCAGATATTATTGCTATTGTTTATATGGCAAATGTGATTATTTTTTAAATTGCATTTTCTAAAGGATTATCACTGAATTATAGGAAAGCTATTGCTTTTTTTGGGTATATTATTTCAATATCTAGCCATTTGGATAAACTCTGTAGGTTCTAGATGTTAAATATATTTTCTTAGTCATTTTACAGAGCCAAAGAATTTCTCTGAATGATGAGAATTTTATCATTAACAACATTTTTTTTATTGTGCTAAGTACAGATAACATGAGATCTACCCTCTTAATTTTTTAAGCCTACGGTATAGTACTGTTAACTATGAAGCATGATATTGTACAGGATATCTCTAGAATTTATTCTTCTTGTATAACTGAAACTGTATCTCTCGAGTAACAATTCTCCAATTCCCCCTTCCCTCAGCTCTTAGAAACCACTGTTCTACTTTCTGCTTTTATGAGTTTGACTATTTCAGAAACCTCATAGAAGCAGAATCATATAGTATTTACCTTTCTGTGACTAGCTTATTCCATTTAGCATAATATGCTCAAGGTTCATCCGTGTCACCACATTTAGTAAGACATTACTTTTTTAATAGATGAATAATATTCCATTATATGTATACAACACATTCTCTTTATCCATTATCGGACATTTGGGGGGGGGGGGGGTCCACATCTTGGCTATTGTGAATTATGTTGCAATGAACATGGGAGTGTGTAGGCCTCTGAGATTCTGATTTCGGTTCTTGTGGATAAATACCCCAAAGTGGGCTGCTGGATCTTATGGTCATTCACTTCTAATTTTTTGAAGAGCCTTCCTGCTGCAGCAGCTGACATTCCCATCAATGGTGGACACAGATTCTAATTTCTCCAAATCTTTGTCAACAATTATCTTTGTCTGTTTGTTAATGGCCACCTTCATAGGTATGAGATCATGTTTCACTGTGCTTTTGATTTGCATTTCACTGAAGATTCGTGATGTTGAGCAATTTTTTCCCCTATATACTTGTTGGACATTTGTATGTCTTCTTTTGAGACATGCCTGTTTAAGTCCTTTGCCCATTTTTCATTTGGGTTTTTTGGGCTTTGTTGTTCTTATTGTTGTTATTGTTACTGAGTTGTAGGAGATACTTATATATTTTGGATATTAATCTCTTACCAGATTCATGGTTTGCAAATATCTCCTACCCCAAGAGTTGTCTTCTTATTCTGTTGATGGTTTCCTATGCAGAGCAGAAGATTTTTAGTCTGATGGAGTCCCACTTGTCTGTTTTTGCTTTTGTCACAGGCTGTTTGGAATAGGATCTCTCTCCCCCTGGAGCATATTCCTCTCTCCATCCCTTACATTTGTGATGACTTCCTCCAGGCCCTTCTGCTAGAAACAGGTGGTGACATCGAAACTATCAAAGATGCCGTCATCATCCAGCAACTTCTGTGTCTTGGATGAGGTCTTTGTCCTCCTACCTGCTCAGCTACAGCTCTGGACAAGGTACTTCAGCATCTCTTTCCAGCTTCCTTTGCTTCTTCAGAGGAGTTCCATGATGCCCCCTGGTTTTCAGGAATAAGCCCAGCTTGGACCCATGGAAAACTGGTAGTTTCCAGTACCTCACCAGAGCTGAACTTCTAGCCATCTCTGTCTGATTTTTGATTTGTACACCAGAAGGTCTGCTGTGTTTCTGGCCTATGGAGTTATAAATACTGTTTTTGAATCTAGCTGGTGTTACTTTTTTTTTTTTTTTCTATTTGTTTTATCTATCCAATGGAGCCGAGAGGTTACATTAAGGTATGACTTTCCTCTCTGCTTCTCTTGGTCAGAGATGGTGCTTCCTGGATGCCTCGATGGCTCTCCTGCACATTCTGGATGTTTAGAGGTCCTTGTTTTTTGTTTTCAGAGGAAGACAGGCTCTTATTCTGAATGACTGACTCATTACCACTATTTCTAAATGTACTTCTTTCCACTGTGCTGTGATCTTGCTCTATCAATTACCCTCTGATCTTTGAACTCTTTCTGCAACCTTCCTTTCTGAATGAAAACATGCTAAGGCTTCCTTTTAATAAGAATTAACAAACAACACAAAACAAACAAAAACTATTCTTTTCATTTACTCTGATACTCCCCTGAAAGATAATGGCTCTTTATTTTCCTTTAGTGTTTAAACATTTTGGAAAAAAGAATGTTACACATTAGTTAAGTCTCAGGTTTCCTTCCCATCTCATCATGCTGCTTGCAATCTGGCTTCTGTTTTTACTACTGAAAGCAAATGGCCCCCTCAAAAGTCATTAATAAATCCTTATAGACCAAATGTAGTGGATGTTTTTCAGTTTCCTTCTTTCTCACCTTCCCTATAGCATACCAGGTTGCTGGCTACCCCTCATGGCTTTTAACTCTTCCCTATTTTATGTGTCTTCCCTCATATTTTGCCTAATCCTTAGTGAATTTCCCCCTTGGCATCTCCGTTTGCTCCCATTTTCACCCTCTTAACAGATGATCTCAAAAATTTCTTGGTAAGCAAGCAGTGCTTCACATCTTTTTAGAGGAAGTGAGTTGTCTTAGAAAAAGTTCTGGAATTGAAAGATCCTACTTCTCTGCCATCAAACAATGTTCTCACTGTAAAACATGGATAAGAACACATGTTGGTGGGTTGTTGTCACAATTAAATGAGATACTATGTAAAGTGTTTAGCATATGACACTCACTGGATTGGAGCTCAAAATGTTAGTCTCTTTTTCTCGCCTTCCTTATACAAAGAGGAAGACTTTAAATTGCGTAAGCTCAAAATGTCCAATCCCATATTGTCTACACCCCGTCTCTATCTAGTATTTCCTACTCTCTGTTAGACATCTAAGCTATGTTCCCCAATAATGCTTCAAGCTCAGTATTCCTAGGTGAATTTATCATCCTCCCCCAAATCTTTGTCTTTACCTGAAGTTATGTTTCTGGGAACCATGGCAGCCTTCTTCTGGTGTGTGATTTGACTTGGCCCCATTGTGTAATTTGGTCCTTAATACCCATAATATATTGTGTGCCCAATTATTATTTTTACTTCTGGAAATCCTCATCCTCGTTTAGAGCTTTATAGCCCTTTTCAAGGCCACTGCAATAGATTCCTGTCTACTTCATTTCAAGCCTTGTTGCTAGATTCATCTTCTTGAAGCATTGCTTAATGTAAAAATCTCCCTAATGTAAAAATCTTCAGATGTTCCCTATTCTCTCCTAAATAAATCTGAGAAGTCCTTTTAGGTTGGCATTCATGGCTCTTGACAAGTGTGGCCCAACGTTGCTTTCAGAGTTAATATTCTCCAATGTCTCACTCAGGGATTATGTATCCAATTTGCGTGTGTGCGTGTGTGTGTGTGCGTGTGCCTGTGCTTTGTTTTTAAGCACGGGTCCCACTTTTCCAAAGCTAAATCATAATAAAAGGACCCCACCCCAAATACGAGCTGCTTAAGCTAGGTAGGAATCTTGCTTCAGTCTCAACCGATTTTACCCACATGCTCTTGGTGGCTCCCTGGAGTGATGAACCCTTTGAGTCCTGCCATAGCCAGTGTACCCCTTCATTCGCCAGAAATGTCTCAAGTTTTTTATCCCCTGATCCATTAATCCAACTATTCCTTTTGCCTTCAAAGAGCTGCTGAAATCATACCCATCCTATGCAACTCATCTCAGCTGTGGAATTTCCCCCAATTATTTTAGTCCAGTGAGATCTTTACCTCTGACTCCAGCATCCTCTTAATATCCAGCCTAAGGACTTTAGATTCTGCTTCATACTACAGTCATTTATGTTTACATCTGACTTTCTATTGTAGATTGTAATTTCCCTGGGGATAAGTTTTATTCATTTAAAAAAATTTTTTTATAAAGTGAGAGCGTGAGCAGGGTTGGGGGGGGAGGGGTAGAGGAAAAGTGAGAGAGAATCCCAAGCAGTCTCCTTGTCGGTGCTGAGCCCCGTGTGGGGCTCAGTCTCACAACCCCATGACCATGACCTAAGCCAAAATCAAGAGTCCAACAGTCAACTGACTGAGCCCTCCAGGTGCCCTACGTAAGTTTAAAATTTTAAAACTCCTTTGATTATCCCTTGCATTCAAAATGGTTTGATGGAGAGGACACTTGAATGAAATATTTGTATGATAAGTTTGTATGTATTGCTTACAGCTTAGAAATTCCTTGAAACTCTAACAATTTACATCTAATAATTAATCATATGTCTAATAATTTAATTTCATATTATTGCTGGAAATATACATGTATGTATATACACACATATATGTATATATACACATGGATATAAAAAATGTTTGAATAATATCATAAAATATATAAAAATTTCAGAAGAAATTATTCATTTATAACAGGATTCATAATTAGACTTATCTTTAAAAGAAAAAGTTTCACCTGAAAAAATAAGGAATAAAACCCAAAGCAATAGCCTACTACTTCCATAGGTTAATCACTGTAGGAGGTGCTTTTGGTTTGGCGAGTCAGCAGCACTGGGTTCTATATTCAGAGGTCACAGTTGCTCCTAATTATGAAGAGTGTTGATATTTCCTAAGAAGTTCCAGGCAGTTTACGGTATTCTGAGTCTCTGTGGTCGCAAAGCCTTCGTCAGAGAAAAAAGCTTAAAGGCTTCTTAACTGCTATTTGAAAAATCACTTTCAGTAATATGTTTAATTACATCTCTACCTTAAGAATTAAATTTTGCTCTTTTTTTAAAAAATGCAATCAATGTTGTACTGCTTTTTCACGCACAACCCATAGTTATTTTAGTATCGTGTAATACAAATAACTTGGCTTGCCACCAAAAAATATCGTTTTGAGGAACCCGAGGTGCTCATCTTTGATTTTCTCATTTTCCCTCCCAATACATAAATGAAAATGAGTTCAAAGTGGCTGCCTGAATTCCCAAAGTCTCTCAGAAAAAAATGAAATCTTCTTTTCCCAGACCACAGTGTGGTGAAATAAATTAGTATAATGATTTATGTTTACTGTTTTAGTCAATTCTGATAGAGATTATAGAGACAAAATGACAAACTGCCTTAGTGGTAAACTTAAATCATGTCACCCAATCTTTAGTTTTTCCTTACCCTAATTGCTCCTCCTGTTCATTTATCTTCCCAGACAATCTTTGGAAGAAATACTAGTTCAATCAGTGCGAGAGCAAACCACTCGAGATAAAAAAGTTTAGTCTAATTTGTCTCACTGCATTGTAATGCCTCTACTAAACAAATCTTGGTTTGAAGGAGACTAAAGAAATCTGAATAATTATGGTGCAAAACGCTCTCTCTTTGCATTTCTAAAGATACCATTTATATACCGGTAGTCTCTCTCCTCTTCCCTCCATACTTCATTTCCCTGTATCTTTGAAAACATTGACAATTCCCAAATTAGAACCCAGAATTGCATGCAATATTTTTACTCAGGTGGTTCAGGACCTGTTCAATATAAAATAAAAGGTATAGACTTTTTAAAGGAAAATATCCCTCTGTATTCTACCCACGCTGTAGAAGAATATGTTGAGAAGTGACTTTTAGAGAGAGAGTAAAGAGATTTGTGTTGAAAATGGAGATAAAACCACTAGCTATATAGAAAGGCTTGGAGGCATGTAATCTCTCAGGTGATGAGAACAGGGTTAAGAGTTTCTGTCCTTTGTTTCACCAGCAAAACTTTATAATGGGCGTACTTTGTGCCCCAAACGGCTAGGTAATCCAGAGAAATTGGTTTGTATCAAGTCTCTTTGTGTTTCTGTTGAGGAATTTTTGTTGAAGAGAATGTCATCTACTTCTTAGAAAACCTATCAAACCAGGGCGATTATGATTAAAGTCTTTCAATTTTTTTTCTTCCAACATAGGACAAATCTGACTTCTCTGACTTCTCTGTGGATCCATCAGAGAGAAGATTCAAAATCTGAGCTGTTAAGTGGGTGCCTTTGTCAACAAGAGTGGGGTAGAACTGTGCAGCAGACCCCGAAGCCCTCTGTCACTCTTGCCTGCTTGAGAAGGAGAAAGACCACTGAAGCCCTTGGTGGTCTGTGGAATCACAGTGTTCACTTGAATGCCCACCACACAAGTGTCTGATGTGACATCTCACGAGTCTCAGATGAGGGTGCCTTTCCAGGCCATGGCTCAGCAGTATCCCTCAGACCCACGAGATGGATTTTCATGCTTATCAGGAAGCGTTAGATTAAAGTGGTTTTAGAAACCATCTCTAAAATGACAGACATGAATATAATGGAGACACTGTGATCTAGAAAAGGTAAGGGATTTTCTTAATATCATATGGGAAAAAAGGTGGAGAGCTTGGATGGGACTAAAATGTTAAAGCAGACTTGACTCTTTGCTGGTTAGAAGAGTCACTTCTATGCCAACGTACTTGGACTTGGGCATCTAACAAGCCTGCTTTGAGTCTTCTCTTTTAGAAGAGTGGCAGAGTGACTGATTAAACCCTGTGCACAGATCACCATGCTAGGAGCTTTGCAGAGAACACAGAAGACCACTGCCTGACTGCAAGAAGCTCACACGCTGGTGGATGAGATGGGTGGCCAAATGACCTTCTGGAGTGCAAAGCTGAATCAGTCAACAGCATAACACAAGTTATTCGTAGTTCAAGAAATACCGAGAGAAGATACTACTTGGATATAAAACTTCTCTTTATTAGTGGATCTTGACTGTGAAGGGGGAAGAAAAAGAACAGTGTCTATATATGTGGACAACACAGCTGGGTCGAGGTGTTGCAGTTCAAGTGACAGTCAAGTTACCCATGTGTGTTCCTTTTCCAAACTCAAGAGAGAAAATAATGTGTGATGTGTACAGACGAGAAACAAAGAGACCCATAGTTTTCTTGTACTTTGTAATTCCAGTGGCCAGTTTAATATACAAGAAATAGTGTTACCATATTTCTCTTCTGCAGGACATTGTTACGGGGAGAGGCACGTACCTGGCAGCCCAGCGGTTATGGAGGGGCTCACATTGATCATGCACTACTGGGTTGCCACACGTGGTCACAGGCACTTTGATGTATTTTATCTCATGTCCTCATCACAGCAGTCCTATAAATCATGGTGACTATCTCCATTTTAGAGATGAGAAAATTGGATTTTAGAGAGGGTAAGTAATGTGCCCAAGATCCCATAGGTAACAAATAGCAGAGCCAGAATGTTAACGAGATCCGAAGACCCTGGTATCCATGCTCTTCCTGATCCCACTGCTAAAGCTTGACACTTTGGAGAACAGAAGAGAAAATGAAGGATTTCAATCCCAGGGAAAGAAGACTTTTCACAAAAGAGGAGAACATTTGGGCAATCAGAGGCCAGAAGAAAGAAGGGACCAGGGAGCAGTGTGGCCTCGGAGGCACATACGTGATGACTGACCCTGCTCCTGTCTTTTTCTTTCTCTGCCAAGACCTTCTATGCTCCCTGAGAATAACGAGAACCGAGGTGGACTGCAACTCTTTCCTTCGGAAGCCCCAGCAGGAGGGAAGAGTGGGTAGGTTTGAGTTAGAAACCACATTTGTGTGCAAGCCAAGGGCTCCGGCGGTAAACATACCATGCAGTCATGCTGGATTGCAAGGAGAAAGGGAGAGAGGAGTGTGGAATCTCTACACGGAGGTAATGCATGTTCCTGATGCCCTTGTTAAAAGAGGGCAATTACGCGTGTTTGCAACTTCGGTAACAAAGTATTTCTATTATAGAAAAACAGTTTCGATATTTAATAGGAGTTGTTGGCCTTCACGGGAAACCCCATCAACAACAACAAAAAGAACAAAGCAACACAAAATCACGAACAAGGAAAGGATCTTAGAGCAAAGTATTTGGTATCAGACAATAGTCATGAAATATTTTGGGGAACCCTCTCTGTTTAAATGTGAAATATTTTTTGTAATTAAGAAATTAAAGAGAAAGATAAGAGAATCTTGACTTCTGTATGAGTGAGGATATAACTCACGCCAAGCCTTTGAATTCTTATCACTTTTCCCATGATCCTCATTTATCATGGTCATCTAAGTGCTTATCAGGCCTGCAAGAGGTAAGACATCAAAAAGCACAAGCAATCTCGAGCCCTTGAAGAAACCCTGATACTGGGCACGACCCTTCAAAAGGCATCCTCATCTAATAGAAGTATGTCAACTCTTTCGCATAGCAAGAGGTTATAATGCTGAAGATTAAAGACTCAATGTTACCAGAAAAACAGGAGAAACTACCATGAAAAAAAAAAGAAGAATGAGATAAATTTCCTCTTTTTTTTTTTTTTTTTTTTTTGAGCTCTTTTCATGATTGTTCTCTGCAATTTGCTTTATACAGAATTGCTTGGCAACAGTTTTTGGAAGGCAAAAGCTTAAGGGAAAAATGTATTGTTAAAAACATAAAGAATTATTTACTTGTGTCATTTTATCCGGGATCTTACAGCCTATTTGCCTGGCTGCGATGCTAAACTTCAAAGACACCAGAATGAGAAGGGACCAGGGAACTGGCTAGGAGAAAAGGAATGGATGTAGGATTCAACATGGTGTCACTGGATATGTCGTAATAAGATTTCACAGCCTTCAACCAGTCCTGCCATCACAGAAACCAAGAGGGTAAGTACCTGGGATTCTCAGCTTTCATTTTAGGGAGCACCTACCTGAGGCTATCTGTGCATAATACAGATGGACAGTGAATAAACAGTCGTTGAGCACATTTGACCACATTTGAGCTGTTGCAACCCAAGGGAATGTTCAGGGGCATCCCTCAGGAAGTACAATGGGGTCCACAGATTTATCTCTAGCTTTCGCTCCAAGCAGAGATTATAAAATCTTTGCACCTTCCCCTGACCTATGAAGGAACTCTCACCCTGCAGTGAGAGATGGTGGGCACAGTCGTACCCACAGGAACGCGGCAGTTTGGCCTTTGCAGAACACATGGGAAGGAAACTTAGCCTTCTATGGATAAGCCCTGTAGGAGCTGAGGCTATGTCTCCACTAAGTGCACAAACAAGATAAATAGTATGAAACAATAGGCAGGAAGACAAAACCCTGGATGCAAAGGCAGATCTGGACTGAAACAGAATGACCCAGAATTATCCAGTAGTCATATTAAGCAAAGGTCCCTTGGCAGGCTTTTTAGTGCAGAGGAATAGGACTCTGATATCAGCATCTCTCTCTCTTACAACTAAGACTTGAGAACCCCAAACTTTCTTGGGTGGGACCAGGAACATTTAAAATTGCTTGAAAAATTTGTGAAGGGGCATAAATGTGCATTTCCGCCCCCCCCCTCCCCCCAGGAACTGATTATCAGATATGTACACAACGTTTTCATACTTACTGTATACACAGGTATATGCATCGCTCTGATGCATGGTGGATGTGTCCTAACTCAGTAAATCATTCTCAATACATCTTTCTATTGCCTTGGTTTTTTTTGTTTTGTTTTGTTTTGTTTTTAATTTATTTGACACACAGAGAGATCACAAGTAAGCAGAGCAGCAGGCAGAGAGAGAAGGGGAAGCAGGCTCCCCACTGAGTGATGAGAGAGCCCAATGCAGGGCTTGATCCCAGGACCCTGAGATCATGACCTGAGCCAAGGGCAGAGGCTTAACCCACTGAACCACCCAGGTACCCCCTATTGTCTTAGTTTTCACAGTCTTTCATTCAAAGACTCTTCTAAGTTTTTCCACATTGCTACATGAAGCGGTGCAGATGCTATCTTGTTATGGGCACCAGTGGTTTGATTCTGAGTGTTTACAAAGCCAAATAAATAGCTACCTTCCTGAATTGACCAGATGAGGTTTAGTTCCGTCTGGACATGAATAATTCCAGACAAAGGTTGCAAACTCAGATGTCTACAGGGGCCAGATGCTTATAGAAGGTCAAGCCATGAGATGATAAAATGCAGTGAAAATTCACCCTTTCTCTTGGGAGACACAGGGAAACCAGGAGCATATATCAGAGGGACCACAGCTCAGTTCTGGTGAACAGTTATCATAACGGATCATATGTTCAATATATTGCCAGACCTTCCAGATTTCTAAGAAGGTCTAGAGATCTCATTTTTCACAAAAATGATAGTTACATCAAGAATATCCATACAAATCACTATTAAGATATACAGATCTTTACTTGATGCAAGACTGAGCTATAAATCTTAGTTTTAGGTAACATGGATTAAGTGCCCTAAAGTCTTATCAAAGGTATCTTTAAGATTGATGAAACTCAAAGTATTTCAATGTGAAATGCTAACATGTAAGAATAGGGAGACAGTTGGAAGCTCATTCCTCTCTGAAGACATAGTTGATCGTATTTTCTGCATGTACAGAGTGTCACTAGGAAGAAGCCCAAGAAGAATGAATGTTCTTCAGGTGTTATGGGGAGATGTGACCTTGATGTGTGTTGTCTGCAGTGGATGTAAGTTGCATTGTCACTAATTCTGAAGAGTGGTGGATATTTGAGAAAGGAAATGTTAATGCATACAATTAGAGAAATGAGGTAGCAAAGTTTAGGCAACACAATGGGCAATGGAAGTTTATGGAGCCCAAGCTGCGGGTCCCTTCCTTCCCTCCTGAGATAAGAAGAGCTGGTCACGAGTCAGAGCAGCAGCGGCCAGGCATCAAGGGCTCGTGATCTGGTGGAGAAGAAAGCCTGGGCTACTTGTTTCAGCAAGACAGGCCTCTACTGAACAGAAGGGTTGAGTTTCTAGTTTTCCCTGGGATACTTACTAGATATACTGGGAGACCAGATATACTGGGAGACTCAGATATACCAAACCTGATTCAGCCATACCCATGAGACACTGACTCTCACAAGCCCAGTAGTTAATGGACAATGTTGGACGAGAGCCCTAAGGGATCACATGAGGTTCACGTTCAGCTCTTGCAAGAAATTCAATGCTTACCAAAAGGGCTGATTTCACACTTAGCTAACTTGTAATCTCTTTGTTTTAGTTCCAGCCATGAGAGTCAAAAGGTGCCTAGTGTGTTCTAAAAGGCTTCTCTTTGGAGAGGGGAAATAGGGCATTATTTTGTATGCATTAGATCTCTATTCTTCATATGTACATATATAAATAAATAAACAATATATATTATTTATTATTATAATATATATTTATAGTATATATAATTTCTTTATATTTATTAATTTATATATATACATACAGTTGACACACACTGTTACATTACAATGTTTCCGGTGTACAACTTATGAAGTTCCAGGTGTACAACAGTGATTCAACAACTCTACATGTTATAATTTATTTACTCCATAACTAGAAGCCTGTACCTCCCACTCTTCTCCACCTATCCCCCCCGCCATCCACCTCCCCTCTGACAAGTATCAGTTTGTTCTCTCTATTTATGGTCTGTTTTCACTTTTTTGGTTTGTTTTATTTTTTGGATTCCACATATAAGTGAAATCATATGCTATTAATCTTTCTCTGACCTATTTCACGTAGCACAATACCCTCTAGGTCCATCCATGGTTCTGCAAATGACAGTTTTGTTCTTTTTTATAACTGAATAATATTCCATCACACACACACACACACACACACACACACACACATATATACCTCACATCCTTATCAATGGAAGCTTGGGTTGCTTTCATATCTTGACTATAGTAAATAATGTTATGGTAAACCCAAGGGTGCAGGTATCTTTTTGGATTAGTATTTTCATTTTCTTTACAGAAACGCCCAGTAGTAGAATTACTGGGTCATATGGTATTTCTATTTTTAATTTCTTGAGGCACCTCTGTACTGTTTTCCACAGTGGCTGCACATCCCCACCAACAGCACATCAGGGATCCTTTCCATCCACATCCTCGATTAAGGACACTCCCAGGGGTCCATTGTGAGGGCCAGGCCTAAGAGAAGGATACTCTTTACGATTACCATGGACTCCTACGAAATAATCAAATGCAACTATATGAAAAGCTATTTAAAAGCTCAGCATCAATTTTAACTGCTCTTTTTCTTAAAGATTTTATTTATTTATTTGAGAGAAAGAGAGAGAGAAACCGAGGGAGAGCATGCAGTGGGGCGGGAAGAGGGAGAAGCAAGCTTCCTGCTGAGCCCGATGTGAGGCTCAATCCTATGGTCCTAGGATCATGACCTGAGCCAAAGGCAGATGCTTAACCAACTGAACCACTTAGGCATCCCAATTTTAGCAGCTTTATAAGCAAAACTAGGCTGGAAAATATGCCATTAGTTTATTCTCTATATAATTTAGCTGTTATCACTTCAAACTTCAATGTGAGTTTCAAGTTTTCACACATTTCTTTCTGCCCTATTGAGATGTGAGAGCCAGACAAAATCTTTCTCATAGTTAGGTTCATACTCTTTTACCCTCAATGGCTTTTTGCCTAAAATTTGTAACTTCTTAGGAATCTCAAGTTAGTAGAAAAAGTAAGATCATTTATTTTGTGGCCCTTTAAAAGGGAAATGGTTTGGAATGTTTATTTCTATCAGCCTAAAATTAAGAGAGTTTCTTCATCTTGTCTTATTATTTAAGGGAACCATTCTTTAGAAAAATTAAAATGTTATGGGGTGTCTGATTAAACATTGGTTAAAATCTGACTCATGATTTCAGCTCAGCTCTAGATTTCAGCTCAGGGCTCCGCATTTAGCATTCTCTCTTTCTCTCTCTCAAATACATGAATCCATAAATAAAATCTTAAAAAAAAAGAAAATTAAGAATTTTAGATCTCCAAATGTACCGTATACCCAGATTAACACAGAACACTTCTTTGAACTCTGGAATACAAAGACCATTATTCATGATATGGAAATTGACCAATTCTAAGAAAATTTTAAATGAAAAAAATCTATATGTAGAAAGAAAAAGTAAACCATTAAAAATTTGCTTATTATTATTAGTCTTAAACTTTCTACAAAAATTGGAGAACTAACCTGACTTTTAGAGTGACTTTTGCGTGGGTGGATGTATGAAATTCTGGAAAGAAGACCTGCTGTGTGAAAGAAAAGTCTAAAGGAAGAGTCTTAGGCATATAGAAGAAGAGTTAAAAGCATGGAAGTCAGAAATCAAGTTGTCTGATTCTAATCCCAGCTCCACCCCTTAGCCTCTGTAAAATGGGAAAAAAATTATAGTACCATCTCATAGGGGTTCTGGGGAGGGGATTAAATAAGATAATACCTGCAAAATACTTAGAACCATGCCTCGCACGTGGTAAGAATTCTTTTTCCCTTTTTTTTTTTTTAAACCTTTACCATTCCAACAAGTGTGTAAAGTGTTACCTTTTTGTGCTTCCAATTTGCATTTTCCTGATTAATCACGTTGAGTGGGTTTCCATGATCTTTATTGCTACCTGTATATTTTCTCTGGTGAATTGGCTATTGCAACACTTTGTCCATTTTTCAATCCAGTGGAGGTATTAAATCTTCTCCCTTCACCATGGCCTATGGGAAGAATAGTCACCCTGCACTGGCAGGGTAAACACAAAACGTTCGCAGAGTGACTCAGGGTTGCCTCGTCACCAGCCACTAATAGCAATGATGTACAAGATTGCAGAGAAATTGGTGAATTGAATCTTTGTGCTCTTAGGATTTGCTGTTGACTTGTCACTAGAGAAGCTTCTAGAAAAATTTGGTTATGGTGCTGGTATCTGGTCACAAAGATAGTATCCAGTTTGGGGTCTCAGGTGAGAGAAGTGACCTCCAGCCTTACAGACAAGGAGACAGCTCCTTAGACCTCCAGTAGTGTCAGATCTTGGTCACTCTGATGGTCTTTTTGATTATCACAGACCCCAGTTATTCAATCAAACACTAATGCATGTGTTGTTCTGAAGATATTTTATAAAGATGCTTCAAGTTGACTGTGAGAGAGTCTCCTAGTTAATCTGGGTGGGCCTGATTCAATCAACTGAAAGATCTCTGAAGGAGAGCTGAGGCTGTCCTGAAACAGAAGAAACTCCCCTTTAGGGCCAGCTGGTGTCAGAGAGTTACCCTTTCTGAGGACCTGCCCTATGGATTTTCATCTTGCCTGGTTAACCTTGACAATTACATAAACCAACTCCTTATAGTAAGTGTCTCTTTCTCTTTTTAAAGATGTTTATTTATTTCCTTATCTGAGAGCGAAAGCGTGAGAGCAAGAGCCCAAGTACGGGGAGCAGCAGGCAGAGGGAGAGGTAGAAGCAGGCTCCCCGGTGAGCAGGGAGCCAGATGCAGGGCTCGATCTCACCACACTGAGATCACAACCTGAGCTGAAATCAAGAGTTGGAGGCTCAGCTGATAGAGCCACCCAGTTGCCCCCTTCTACTGCTTTCCTTTGCTGGTTTGAAACCTACATAATGCATCCACATTCTCTTAGTGATCACTATTATTTTATATCCATATTTATTCATAATTTTAATAATAAATAAACAAAGTTATTCCATAACTCTTCCAAAAATGCCATAAAGCTTAGCAGGTTTAAGTCAAACAACCCCAAACTAAATACTGTTTCTTTTAGAACTTTAGTTTCACTCTTCTTGTATATTCTAAAATTTATTTTGGCTAATTTTTATAGTATAGTATATAATACAGTCATTCTTTTTTTGACCATTCTGTATGTTAGATGCAAGAGAGTATATGAACCTAAGAAGCCAATTTGACCTTGAATTTACTTTTATTTTTTATTATAAATTTTCAACATTTGGTATGATCTTAGCAAATTAAGATCTTCAAGAGATATCTTAAACTGTTTAACCTAGAGATACTCTAAAATTTCACAAAACACAACAAAAACATGAGGAAACGAAACTGTAAGAGTCATTCATTACCTTTTTTATGGGGTCTCTTGTCTCTTTCCATGAATTTCTAGAATCTTGTGCCATCAAATAAGAAAAGAATAATAAGGCATCCACACATGCCTTTAAAATATCTGGAAGCAAAAGGTTAACCTCTAGTGGTATTAGATAAAAATTTAATATAACTTACATACAGAGTTATGGATTATGCAGTGCAAGAGAGCATTTAAGATTCCAAAAAAAAGCCCTAAACCTTTTTTTAGACCTACAAAATTGTTCCTTAATTAAGAGTCAAATTTTTACACTCCTACTAATTAAACCAATGTTGTTATTGAGAAAGATTGTGGCTCTCGATCCCATCGATTCACACAAAGTAATAGCCATTATTACACTGAATCCAAGCCTTCTGGGAAAGCAGAACACAAACACTGAACTTAAATAAGATTCAGAGTTGTTCTAAAAATGCTGTAAGTCAATATTTAATCAATCAGAACAAATGTGTTTTTGTATAAAAATTTAAACACGCAAAATGAACACCTTGAGACACTTTTGGAATACATAAAAGCAAAGAATTTCCAAATAAACACAGTCTTCGCTTATGAGTAAAGCCCTCCGTTGTTGTGGGCCACAGAATAGCAGCACAGTATAGACAAAGCGTGATAGGGCCATAGATCACAGTAATAACATTTGCAATAAACAATAACAGAACAAAGCAGACATCTATAAGAATCCCACAAGGAATTTACGTTATCCATAATTTTTCTTTACATTTGAGAAACTATGGCAGGAAAGGCCATTACATTCAATGGCACCAATTAATTTCTGCAACTTTTAATGACATCTTTCTGAGTAAAAACCTCACATAATGCCCCGGGCACATGATTGATAGCAGCTTATGTTTGATTTGTACTGGATTCCTGATTTTTTTTAGTATTTTTAAAGAGTCCCTCTGCAGCCAATCAAGCAATCAACATGAAATACTTAGATTCTCTCTTGAAAAGTACAAGAAAAAAGAAAAGACAGTGTGGTTTCTTTCCTGGGCCAACAGCTGACTGGTGATGTTATTTAAGTAGTTTTGTGGATGATGGATCACAGAGAATTTTATTCCGACGGAAAATGATAGTCAAAGAAAACCATTTAATGGTTGCTCCATTCAGGATATCAGAGTATATAACACTACTCTTACATATGGGTTTATAATATAATTCCTCTTTATTGAACTTCCTAAACTTGAGCACAAAGTGCTTCTTTATATCCTAGAAAATATCCAGAGTTTGTAATATCGATGAAAGGATTTAAACTGAACAAATAGGACCATGCAATAACTCACATATATTTTTAGTGGATCCAATCACAGGAAATGAATCCTCGATGGGCACGGGGTTTAGAGGGAGCCTCTTTTTATTAACCATAAAAGCTCCAGTCAAAATTTGGTTGTGTGGTTATCAAAGAAAACTCACAGCCTAAGATAGCATGTCCATTGGTGGTGTGCTGGTTAAGTGCAAGGTTCCTACCCTCAAGGTAGGTACTACAGAGAAGGGTCTTCCGAATGGAAAACAGAGAAACCTAGAGACAGGCGACAGTGTGTGTGTGGGAGTGACACTCTAAAAAGGAAAAATGGCCCCATGGAGACCAAATTCTGCTCAGAGCCATTTATCCGTGATGACCATGAGGAGAATATGGAGGGTTTAGGAGGGACAGACCATGAATTCATTCCATAAATATTCATTGTCTCCTTTAGTCTGATTATTGAGACAAGTTTAGAAGGCCCCCAGGTGGATGGTAGAGTTGAGATTATCAGCTCATTCCCAAATCCTATGTTAACACTTATATTTTAATACGTCATGGAAATAAACAAGAATAAACAAGAATTAAAGAATAAAAGAAAATAAACAAGAATAACCAAGACATTGGATTTCAAGACTTAGTGGATTAAAATGAAATTTACTAAAACAATTTCCTATTAATTGGTGGTTTAGATATTAATCTAATTTTAATCATAGATTAAATTTGATCAACCAGATTTTGATTGTATCAAAAGATCATAGTTCTTATTGAAGGGCTCTAGTTAACTGATAGCAGACTATGTTCAAAGTGAAAGAAAAAGAATGCCTAAGGTAGTCAGGGAACGAAATGCACCAGGCTTTAAATTCTTACAACTTTCCTATGATTTTCTATGGTTCCCAGTATGTTCTTTAACTAAAAATTCTAGATAACCCAGAAATCACCCACACTCTATAACCGTTGCTGAGAAATGGGGTTTTGGATGACAAAGAGAGAGGAAAGATGGTAAAATTCCAATTTTACACTATTATCAATATTGTCATAAAACAGTTCTGTGGTTTTATGCTGGAACATGCCATGGGCTACTTCTGATGTGTGCCTTACGTGATCTCTCTTTCAAACCACAGAAAGCTACATATAGTAGAATAATTTCTTTTAAATGAAAGGACTCATCCAATTTTACTCTCTACATTGCTTTGACCTATAAGATTCCTGCCTCTTTACTTCTCAAATGCTATCCCTGTAGATAACTACCAAAGATAATCCTATATTAAGGGCGGGGTCCCAAAACGGGAAGTGACCTCAGAGGTAACAAACTAAAATATCCCCATTTTACAAATCCAGACATTGAAGCTTTAAAAGTACCTGCCTGAGACCACCAACATAAGTGGCAAGGCCAGGACAGAACCTTAGTGTTCACAGTCCTAGTAAAATGCAGTAGCACACCCTGATCACTGTTTATAACATAAAAATCAGGGTAAACAACACATTGGACATTGTACTGTGTTCCTCAAAACACTCTGCAAGGCTTGTCAGAGACTGAAATATTGTTTTCCTCCTCTCTCAAGGAGACACAAACTTAACTTGCCCAGAAAGATCAAGGTCACACTTAAAATTATTCCCCTAAGTATAAATACAAGTATTCAGAATAGTCAATATTGGTCAGTGTCCTTCCCCTTAGCAGAGACAGAGTTACGTGCTGCCATGTACCTGTCCTCCCTATGAAGCAAAGTGTGCCCAGTGTATTGGAAAAGTCTATTTCTTATCCTACTAAAGGAAGTAGGAGAAATGGGAAAGGAGCATGGAGAAAACCAATAAGAAAAGCAGCAATGTGGGGAAATAGGACAGGGTAAAGCGAGATATCCAGCTTAGCCCGGGACCACCACTTCACACTCATTAGGGTGGTGATTATAAAATAAGACAGTGGGCTGGTTGGTTGGCTCTATTGGAACAGAGCATGGAGCTCTTGATTTTGGGTTTGTAACTTTGAGCCCCACTTCGGTGAAGAGATTATATAAGAATAAAATATTTTTTAAAAGTGCATTCAAAAATAGACAAAATAAGGTAAAACAGGAAATTACAAGAATGGTGAGGATGCTGGGAAACTGGATCGCTTGTGCACTTCAGTGGGAGTACAGAATGGTATAGCGTCTGTGGAAAACTTGATGGTGATTCTCAGAAGTACACAGAGAACTGTGATATGGTCCAGCAATTATGCTTCTCACTATACACCCCAAAGAAGTGGAAGAAGGGACTTGAACAGACATTTGTACACCTGTTCTCACAGTAGCATTATTCACCATAGGCAAAACATAGGGGCAACCCAAATGTCTGTTGATGGATGAATGGATAAAACAAACATGACACATACAGGAAATAGGATATTATTCAGCCTTAAAAAGAAGGAAATTCTTGGGGCATCCAAGTGGCTTATTTGGATGAATATCCCACTATTTTAGCTCAAGTTATGATCACAGGGTCGTGAGAGGGAACCCTGTGTTGGGCTCCATGCTCAGCTGGGAGTCTGCTCGAGATTCCCTCTCACCCTCTGCCCCTTCCCCCTGCACCAACCCTGCCAGGGCTCACACACCCTCTCTCTCTTTTTCTCAAATAAATAAATTTTTAATAGAAAAGAGGAAAGAAGTACAGGGGAAATTTGTGAAAAATGTAAATGACCCTCATACTTCATATCCACTTCAAAAAAATCTCTCTGAAATAATATTCACTATTTTCATCAAAGGCAATTCTTTTCATTTCCAATAGAAGCAACTGTTTTCCAATGATAAGTGGTTATTGAAATAAGTGATGATTCCGCTTTCTTTCCCCATCTTCAGCATTTAGAGGCAGGTAAACAAGTGCATTCTGTTTAGCTTAGAAAAGGTATCAGGGATTTCCAAAGTATATATTCTAAGGAGCCAAAATATTTTGTTCCTTGTGCAGCACAATAATCGCTTTATTTGTATTTGAAAAAAACAGTCAAGTCTTTGCTTTTGCAATACTCTTTCTGATCGATCCAAAGGCATCAGAAATGAAATATTTGTTCTTTCTATCCCTTTACAGTTAGTTTTTCTTTAATTACAGGAAACTTTCATTATAAACATGCTCCGTGTTATCAGGAAGCATCAGCTCTTGGTTACTTAGCTTGGCAGCCAAGTTTATTTTAGTCTTTATAGCTGCTACCTTGCAAGGACATTCCAACTTCTCCCACATCCTTTTAGAGCTTGGGTAAGTGGCCAAACTGCAAAGGATCATTATTTATTCAAAGACAGAGTAGCTTCCCATGAGCACAGATAATATGAAGCAACTAATTTAAGGTATTTAAAGTGGTACTCATTTTTGTTTTGGCAAAATACGTGGACGAATGTGTGCTTAATCATGACCGCGAGAATGTCAGGTTATCATTACTCCCCTAGACTTTAGGAAGCTGTTACTTTGTGCTAGATCATGTATGATGTTGTGATGCAAATGGCCAACACATATGGTTCTCGCTCCCCAGAAACCTACCATTTGTCAGAGGCACTCTATGGATTGACCTTGGGTTAACTTTTTACAGAATTTTGTAGTTGGAATGGTTCAAGAGAAGTTTTGTCCCCTCAATACTGCCAGAAAATGCATCCTTTTGAATGTATCTTCATCTCTTGTAGGGTGAGGATTGCATCACACAACTTAGCATCTACGGTAACATGACTTTAGGATTCCATTGCTGTCAAGAACATAATTTTACTATTTCAAGAGTCTCTTGTCTAAGTAAATAACTGGACTGTTTGTTACAGAAATTTCCCAAAAAGTTCCATCAATTCTTCAACTTTTATAAAGACATCACCTGGAAGTTCCCAGTCCCAAGACTCCTTAAGCTTTTGCTTCAAAATGTTTGTAATTCCTAGCACTCTCAAACTATGATACAATAATCCTTACCTGGTCCTACTCAAGTCCTGGCTTTGAAAAACCAGCCTTGAACCCAGATTTCAAAATTCCAAGGAACTAGAACTTGCCCTTCCCTAAAGTCTATGGTATTTACAGCAGCCAAAACATGAGACAGTGACAAGTCAAAGTCAAACATCTATCAATGGAGGAATGGAGAAACAAAGTGTGGTATATCCATATAATGAAATACTATTCAGCCATTAAAAAAAATCAGAGTACTGATACATGCTGTAGTGTGCAGAAACCTCAGAAAGATTACACTCAGTGAAAAAAGCCAGACACAACAGGTCTGTATGGTTGTATGGTTCCATTTATATGAACTATCTACATTAGGTGAATCTATAGATAAAGCAGGCAGGCAAGTGGTTGCCAGGGATTTGGGGTTGTGGTAAGGGAACCGGTAGCAACTGCTTACCATTAAGGGATTTCCTATGGCGGTGATGCACATATTTTAGAACTAGATAAATGTGATGGTTGCACAGTATTGCAAATTTATGAAATGCTACATAACTGCACACTTAAAAATGGCTGACTTTATGTTATATGAATTTCACCTCAAGTAATACAATTTTTTAAACCTATGGAGTCATGTTCTTTCTTAGTTTGATAAGGAACAAACTGTCTTGTACTATTAACAGGTTGTTCTACTGATATTTGGGGAACCAGCATTTGACAGGTGTAATTTAAACCAGAGCTTTGTTTGGGTTTTGAAAATAGATCACAATCCCTTTGGTTGGGGCTATCAATGACTTTCAAAGATGGAATTCAGTTTCCCTTGAGTTAATTCCCCTGTGAGTAAATGGTCCCCCTTTTGCCAGCGTGTTTAATTCTTTTATGTCTCATCTTCTTACACTTCAGTGATCTTTCAGATGTCACTCATTTCAAGGCACTCTGACTTGTAAATTCTAACCCCGTTTGGTTTCTCTGGCATAGTTATTCATTATGACGTTTCAATCCTTAAAAATCTGTAGTATTTGTGTATGTATATATATACATATATGTATATATATACACACACACACATACACACACACACAATTTTTGGGTTGTTTTTGCTTGCTTGCAACCTTCGAAAAAACTATGATTTTTTTTAAAAAGTCCAATTTCTAAGTTGAAAGCACAGAGACTCTCAAGACATCTTAGAGTAAGAGATCTGCATTCAGCTGAATGTGAACAGGACTCAAATGGCAGCTGCTGGGCTTGCGAGGCTCTGTTCCTCTGAATGCAAATGTGAAAGGTGTGAGTGTGTAGGAAATAGTCCCCATTCCTGTCTTACCTGTCCAGGTTTTTTCTTTTTGTTGTTGTTGTCTATTTGATATGCTTCTCCTGACTCTTAATCCATTTTTTTCTTCCTGATGACTTCTCAATTTAATCAAAGTGTAACATAGCCAGAAAGCAGTTATCAGCATGAGGATGGGCTTGACTGTTTTGCTGTCCATTTTTTTCCCACTCTGCAGAATATACTCCCATCTAAACATGTTCTAAGTCATGGATAATTCATATAAGCGTGTGTCTTCTTTGTTCAAAGACAACTGTTTCATCCTAAAGCCCCAAATCACTAGATTTATCTTCGACAATTACTGGGCTTTGATCACCCTGGAATTGGTGGTGTCACGCGGTATGTAACTGTCCTTTTCCAGGGCACTTCCCTTATCAGGATACATGTCTGTTGATTTGTGGGAAGCTGGCTGTTTTTCGTTCCTGACAAACTCCAGTGATTAAAATGTAGTGCTTGCTCTTGTTCCCCTGATAAAGGTGACAGCTGCGAAGTTTCCAGTGCTGGTGGATGGCGTCCATGCAGATTGCTTTTTAATGAAAGCAATATATTATCTTACCTAGAGACCCCGAAGCCTTACCTTGTTAATGTATTCTGGCTTGGCACCACATTTATCTATAAATTAGTTGTATTAAACACACTCCTTACTATTTATCCAGCCTTTAAAGAGTTTTTCTAGTGGGAAGATATTGCCCCCTTTCTTCACCTCAACTATTGTTATGCCCAGTGACAACCCCACCCATATTTTTTAAATAGAGTCTAGAATAAAACATTCCCAAGAGGGAAAAGATATGATTACCATCATACTCAACAACTTGGTAATCCTTCTGCACACTTAGCCATAAAAATTAAAAAGAAAATGGAATTCATTAGAGAACCAGCCTTGTAGGTGAGTCTCCTAAAAATGTGCAGCAATTCTGAAATCAAAGCCCACTAAATACATCAAAAGGATGAAGTCCATTTAAAATTGAGATTGTTGACTAGGATATAATCAATTCAATGTCAATAAGAACAGAATAAAAAAATAACATTGAGACTGCAGACCTTCAAAGGTTGAGATCATAGGAACCCTCCTATCCATATGGAGAAAAAGCAAAAGAAAACCCTGGCACACGTTAAAAGACAAATAATCCTCCAACATACAACTCTTTGTCATCATCAGAGCTCACAGGGGGTATATATAACAGCATCAGGTCTACTGTGAGTGGTCACAAATCTACGGGAGGTGAATGGCATCTATTGTCCTTTGGATGAGGACTCCACAGTGAGGTGCAAACTCCATGCTGTGGCTTTGGAAATAGTTACAACACCCAGGCCCTGTAATGACCCATGAACTGAAACTGGAAACAAACAACTATTTTGCTGAACGTGTCCTCTCTGACCTAAACCCAATATTAAACTTTTTACAGAACTATAAATCAAATCCATTAAAAACAAAAAAAAACCCAGTGAACCAGTCTGAACTAAATCCAAACCTACATATTTTCTAAAACAACTGAACTGTAACAAAACTAAAACATCAAAATATTCTCCAACCTGAATTGATATTTCATTTGGTTCAAGTCTCGGAACTATATTTTCTATTTCAAGACAGGATTATTGTTAACTGTTAACCAGCACTTTCAAGAGGAAATAGAGAAGGGGAGTTAAGGCCATACTTAGCACTGATACTGAATAAGTCTGTAGTAAGATGTGTGAGAAACCTCCATTTTATGAATTATTGGGTTAAACACACAATCATTTAAGGTGAAGCCCAGAAAATAATTGCTGAGAAGAAGCCAATGCAATAATCAAAGTTTTGAACAACAGAGAAGATATGGAGGAATCGATACAGATCCCTTTTAGGAGGCGGCCAATTCAATGGGGGAGTGAACTGATTCCATGGTGTGGTAGAGGAATCCAAACAAGAAATTACACATTAAGTGCTGCTGACATCAACTTATATTTTAGATTCCAGGGAATGATTTTCATTCTTGTTAGAATTTTCCCTATTGACTACTTTTGTTGATAATGAACTGCAGAGAAATAAATAATGAATGGAAAACAGCTTTAGAATAACCTTTGGTCTGTATGAATAAGAGACTACAAAATTCAAAAGTGAAGTATTTGAGCTTGTAAGGTATTCTAGACAAGTAAAAATACGGATGATTTTCAAAACAAATCTTTGTTTCAGAAAAAATTCTCCAACATCCAAACTTGCATAAAGTGTCCTTTTGTCGTATACAAACATGAATGTCCCTAGAAATAAACAGAATGTACTTTCACATTATATTTAACTAGGCTTTGACGCATACATACATAAGTATGTGTGTGTGCGCGCGCGCACACACACACACACACACACATTTATCTAGAAAAGTCAAGCTTTTCGTGAATAGAATATCATCAGGAAAATAATCACAGGACAGAGAGCCTGTGGACCAATGATTTTTCCAAGTAAAAGGAAAGCAGGGTCCCTGATAAGTGTACTAACATATTCAAATTATCTACCACTTAGGGCTGCGGTGAAAAGCTAGAAGGCCGACATCTGCTCAAAATACTCATAAAATATCAAGATGATTCTCTGGAATCATAAGAGAAATCATCTCATTAGAGAAATTTCTGGAAATTTCTCTTCAAGAAATAATCATGAATATGAGAGTTACTCACAAGGATTATCTACAATCACTATGCCATAGAAACTATTAACTAATCACCAAACCCATTTCCTTATTTTCCAAGGCACATGGCTAATGCACATTTCCCAGCCTCCCCTGTAGTCAGAGGTGACCACCTGATTAAGTCCTATCCAATGGAATGTGAACAGAAGTGATATGTGATGTGTGTCACTTCCAGTATCACTGGGGATTGCTTGTGCTCTTTCTCTTTCCATGTCGACCTTGAAAGCCACATGTTAAAGATGGTGGAGCCTTAATAAGGGAGGATACTCATGCCTGAATCATTATTTGAAGGTGATCAGAAACACTGGTTTGGACTGTATGTGAACAAAAAATAAGCAATCAATCAATAAATAAGTGTGAAATCTACAGAGATTTCAGGGGTTTATCTGGAAAAGTGTCACCTTAATATACATCTTTTTTAATAATAGCAAATAATTGGAGACAACCTAAATACCTAACAAAGTTGTAGTGACTATTTTATTTGGTTAACATCGATCATTTTCATTTTCTTCCTTGAATGGTTCTGAATAATCTTCATTTTCTATAACTTATACATAAGACACTTATAATTAATACATAAAATTTATAATATTGATATTATAAAAATCAAATTAAAGGTATGTAGTGATGGTATATGGTACTGAGAGTATCCATAGTGGTAGTTTTAATAGAAGAAGAACATATTTTTATGCTCATAATATGTTGTAAGTAGTTGGGAAAAAGAAAAGAAATTCTTTTTATTTTTTCTCACAGTTTGATTGCATTAAATGGAGAATTTGTGATTTTAAGTGGAAAAATGTTATTGGTTGACTCCTGCATATATATTGTTAAAAGTCTGGGTGTGTGTGTGTGATATCTAATAGAAATCAAATCAAGATTTGACCAAGCAAATGACCCCGGGATAAATGGAGTCTTAGTATTCCTAAAAATCATATTGAATGGAAGCCTAACTGCTGCGAAACATGTAAGGAATCATTTATGATTAGGTGACTAATATAAGAATAGAAGAGCATATTGAATTTTCTTTTATATTCACTAACTTTTATTTTAGGTATCGATTATGTTCTTACTATCCCTTTTTGTGACTGTCATTATCTATATTACATAATCAGCTTTAACTCATTACTTTTATTAAATCCAGGTGCACATTGTCCTTTACTCACATAGTATGTGCTATCTTTTAAAAAAAATTTTTTTTTGAAATATTTTATGCATTTATTTGAGAGAGAGAAAGAGAGAATGAGCATGAGCGGGGCAAGGTGGCAGGTGAAAAGAGGCAGAGGGAGAAGCGGACTTCCTGCTGAGCAGGGAGCCTGATGTGGAGCTCAGTCGCAGGACCCTGAGATCATAACCTGAGGGGAAGGCAGACGGTTAACCAACTGAGCCACTCAGGTGTCCCGGTTTTGTATCATTTTCACGTGAGCTGTTCTGTCTCTTCCATCCAAATCCAAGTGAACCAAGCTCACCTGTGACAATCCTTCCATTGCTTCTACCCTCATCCTGATTCTACCCATTGAAAAGCCAGGAACCGAGCTGACCCATTTAGAACCTCTCTCACAAGGCAAGAAAGTGTTCAGCCTGAGCCGCCAAGATAGGGTTTTCATTGGCAAGTGGAATGAGAGAGAAAGAGGGCAGACACATATCACTTCATAGATCACTGTCCATCCTATCACAAAAAAGGACAGACCTACATTCTCAAGAGCCATAACTGTGCTTCAAGGCATCTAGTTTTTTTGTTTTGTTTTTTTTTAAGATTTTATATATTTGACACACAGAGAGTGAGAGCACACAATAGGGGAGCAGTAGGCAGAGGGAGATGGAGAAGCAGCTCCTCACTGAGCAGGGAGCCTAACGAGGGGCTCAATCCCAGGACCCTGGAATCATGATCTGAACTGAAGGCATACACTTAAACAAATCTAACACCCAGGTGCCTCTAGAATGCGCTATCTTAATTGGCTGGTACATAGCCAGCTTAACCAGAATATCCATGTCTTCTTTGCACTGATAAACCAACATTCAGATTGAAGTTCATTTCATATAGAATGCATGTAGTTAAGAGGGTATCTTCTAATACTTCTGCATATTTCCAGAACTAACAGTTGAGCCATATGCTTATTGAGGGCTGTTGGGTCTAAGATTTGACTTTTACTCTACTTATAAGCTAATAAATCAGGCTGTTATTATTTCAAGGATGCTGGCAGAAGACAAAAGACTCTTGGGTCAGAGACAAAGCACTTTATTATTCACGGTGTAGTTAGCAACAGGAACATCAGCATATTTGCAGGAGTTTCCCTTACTTCCAAGCGTCACCAGGACAATATGATAGACTACACACACAGACAGTTTGTGTTAAGGCCAAGAAGCATTAAGAGCTGGGGAATCTACCTGTCTTATAGCAAGCAGTAAGCAAACCTCCTCTGTGTCTGGGAAGAGATGTAAACTCATCTCCCAGTGTTGCTGCAGAAACAACCCTGAGCAATGATCTGAATGGAAGAGCAGTCAGAGTCTTTTGGTCTTTGCAAAGCAGTTTTTAAAAATTGCCCTGAAATATAGTGTAAGGGAGATAATTATGAAATACTAGTAAATACCACATCCAAATCTAGCTGCCTCTTAAGCTAAGATGACATCACAAATTTTAAAAGCTCTCACTGCATTTTAAAAGAAACTGGAAATAGAATTCACAGATCATGCATTCTGGTTTGTGAAGTGAAGTCCACAAAGAACTGTAATTAGTATAGACACACTCAAAGTAATGGCATTAAATGGCAAATAAATGCACATTTATGCCTTAAGTTAAAAAATATATTTAAGAAAGGTATGTATAAGCATAACTTGGATATACTATAAGTTCAGTTCCAGATGATTCTAATAAAGTGAACACTGCAATAAAGCAAGTCAAAGACATTTTTTTGGTTTCCTAGGGCATAGAAAAGCCGTGTTTACACCTGAGTTTATGAAGTGTACAGTAGCATTATGTCTTAAAAAACAATGTAAGTACCTTAATTGAGAAATACTTTAGGGACGCCTGGGTGGCTCAGTTGGTTAAGCGGCTGCCTTCAGTTCAGGTCATGATCCCAGCATCCTGGGATCGAGTCCCACATTGGGCTCCTTGCTCAGCAGGGAGCCTGCTTCTCCCTCTGCCTCTGCCTGCCTCTCTGTCTGCCTGCGCTCACTCTCTCTGACAAATAAATGGATAAAAAGAAAAACACTTTATTGCTAAAAAGAGCTCTCCTCTGTGCGTTTAGTGAATTGTAATCGTTGATCACAGATCACCAAAACGAATACAAGAATCATAAAAAGATTCGAAACATTGTGACAATTACCAAAATGTGGCACGAGACTCAAAGGAACCAAATACTGTTGGAAAAAATGGCTCTGATCGACCTACATGACACGGAGTCATCACAAACCTTCAATCTGTAAAAAACCAAGTGTCTGTGAAGCACAATCAAGTGAAACGCAGTAAAACAAAGTACGCCCACCCAACTATTTTTGACTCAGTCACTTGCTTTAACCTACCTTCTCAATTAGTTATAGTTCCAACTATTCTACCGCTCTTCCTTTCCAAGAGTTGTTTATTATCAAATGATACCTACTGATGGCCTCCGGCCTCACTAGTGGTAAAGAACCAAAACACTTTTCCTCTCTCAGAAAACACGCATCTTTCAGGTTGTGGCAAGTAACGGCAAACCTAACTACCTTAAAAACTTGTTTCCAGTTTATGAATCACTCACGAGAAGACATTTGTTGATAACCAGACAACTTCCATACGGAAGATCCAATGCAAATTAAAAGGGAAAAGGGGTCTTACCAGCTACGCTCTGTATCCTCATGCAATTATTTATGAGATGTTTTTCCAGAACTTTTTATGAATCACCAGCTGCCTTTGGCTGAGCTGCTGTTTTTCCCATGGACAGATGATATCAAGGTTCACACCTATCTTGCATGGGGCTTGAAGCCTAGGACTGAGAAAAGGAGTGTGGAGGGACACATGCAAAAAATCTCCAAGCCATAGCCATCAGTATTATTGCATTTTATGAGCACCTCAAGTACGGCAAAGGGGATTTTTATTTTATAAGCCTAGAGGTCTCCTAATGGGGCCGTAGGCCCATAAACGCAGTGACCCATTCACACTAATCACGTTCAGAGCTTTTAAAACTTAATCTAGTGTACTACCGTGAAGTGACTGGCAAATAGCTTACTCTCAATGCTTACGGAAAACAAACTGTTGAAAATGTTGCGACCCAATCTAGGTTTGACAAATTACGGCTATGACTTGTGTTTATGTGATATTAAGAGATACTAGGACAGAACAGAGTTTTCTTCATGAGAAACAAGTTTTGACCATGACCTTGTCCAACAATTACAGAGTTCTGTACAACATATTCAAGTAGATCCCTGGAAACCCTGAGGAGCCCATTTATCCTGTGCATCTGTAACCCCAGTTCTTGCTTTCTGAATGGCTAACCTGCTGGGATGCTTCCTTTCTTCACCCCTGTTTTGGGCTCCGTCCCTGTTACACCCAGATAATGTGACTGACAAAAATGACCTCCTGATGCAAGAGAGGCGAAAAATTTCCAGATTTAGATTACTAGGGAAAAGAAGGAGATTATCAAAGATCTAAATAATGCAACTGATGGCAACACATCCTAGTAAATCATGCAAACCCAGCTAAATTAGATAGCACTGTCCATATACAATTACACTGTTTGGCTCCCACGACAGCCTTTAAATGTGACATGTTATTTGACATGTTTGCAATTAGAGCTGAGGAAAAAAAAATCAATTTTTTTCTATTCCACTTAAAATAAAAAATGTGCTGTTTTCCAATGAAATGCACCTTTTTTAAATTCAAGACAGACAAAAAAAGTAATACCAGAACAAACATATCACAGCTGCATTATGAAGATAGACATTTAAAGTCCAATTTTATTAGATTTTATGAAAGGGCAGAACCTAGAAGTAATTACCAGCATGTTGTATTTACTTTCACATCATTATCCTTATTCACTTGGCCCCTAGACTGGAACAGGCATTGAGGCAGACAGTAACTGGCAGTCCTGGGTGAGCTTCTGAAAAGTCTATGGGAACTGTGTCTTCTAACAACTCAAACAGGGGCATTTTCCTCCTTCCATCAGCCCCTTTGAGACCCGCTAGTGGACCAGAGAAATCTGCCCTTTCTCCCTCCACCTTCTGCTTTCCCTCAAGGTTGGTATCAAACCACTTCGAATAATCCATACATGTTGGATAAGGATATTCGAAGGTGAGATTCTTAACTGAATGAAATGTTTCCAATTTCTTGTTATTCTTCCTTCTCCTTGCCCCTTCCTGCTTCTTGTATCCTCTGAAGATCTAGAATTAACATTTGATATTTTTTCTCTTTCTGGGAGACATTTTTGACCTTCAACATACTTTGCCCCATCATTAAGTATCAGATAAGCAATAATAATAACAACAATAGGAGAAATAATAGTAACAATAAACTAACATTATTTGTGTAGTTTCCATGCACCAGTCACTGTTGTAAGTGAGTTATAGGAACTATCTCAGCTGATCTTTACAGCGACCCTATAGTTGTTATTACCATCATCAAGAAATATATCTGCCATTATCAATAGATTAAGGGATCCCAGGAATCATTCTGAAGTAAATCATTATAATTCTTGTTAGTTACTTGAACACAAATAGGGGGCTTATGATATTTACATAAACTCTGAGACGAATTTTGGGTCAAACAAATCAAGCATTGTGGTAGGCAGAATAATGCCCTCCTCCGAGATATCCACATCCTAATTCTCAAAACCACTGAAGTTTACCTTATAGGTCAGAAAAGATGCTGCAGGTGTGATTAAAGTAAGACTCTTGAGATAGGAAGGTTATCCTGGATTACAAGAGCCCTGTGAGAGCTGGTGGGACTGTCGGAATAGGAGAGAATGGTTTTGAAAATGGAGGAAGGGGCCATAAGGTAAGGATGCAGGTAACCTAGAAGCTGGAAAAGGCAAAGGAACAGATTCTCCTCTATAGCCTCTGAAAGAAACATGACCTGTTAACACCCTGATCTTAGCCCAGGAAAACTCATTTGGAATGGTGACTGCAGGAAGAGTAAGATAATAAATGTGTTTCTTTCAGTGACTAAATCTATTATCAGTCTTTCTGGCCAGTACCCCACTTTAAATACTATCTACATTTATGTAGATAATGTGGATTCTCTAGGTAGTGTGGACAGCCCCCATTCTAAGTCCTAGCATTAGCCCATCTGGCATGACCGAAAACCCCAGGCAAACCAAGATACTCCTAATAGACATGGCACTCACGAGAGCCCAGAAATTTCCCCTGAGAACTTGAGGGCAAAGAACACACCTTTTCTTCGGGCAAGGCTAAATTCCTTATAACACACACCCCAAGCTGTGGTTAAAGCATGAGTGGGATTGTTCCCTTTGGAGCAAAAGAAAGGGAAAATGGGCATCTAAGACATAGAAAACAGCATGAACACAGGTACAAATGTTTGTGGCATTTCTAAAAAATACCATGGACTGTGTGGCTTAAATAATTTTTTTCCTCACATTTCCGGAACCTGGGACATTCAAGCTCAAGGTGCTGGCAAATTCAATTCTCGATGAGGGCCGTTCTCCTGGCTTGAAGACAGCCACCTTTTTGCTCTGCTCTCACATGGTGGAGAAAAAGAGCTCGGTGTCTCTTCCTCCTCCTATGAGGGTACTAAGTCTTTCATGGGGCCCCACCTCAGCTAAACCTAATTACCTCCCAAGGGCCCCACCCCCACCCCATAGTACCACCACACTGGGGGGTAGGGCTTCCACACACGGATTTGGGGAGGGACACAAACTTTCAGACTGTAACACTCAGCATTTTCTTCTATTTAGTTGAGAACGGCCCAAGGGGGTCTTCCCACATGAAGGCACACCATTATCTGTTATTCGCCTTTAACAAGCTTGTTTCTATTCGAAAGGTAATTGAAGGTTTCTTTCTCTCTCTCTTTCTTTCTCTCACTCCCCCTCCCTCCCTCCCTCCCTCCTTCCTTCCTTTTTATTTATTTTAGAGAGGGAGAGTGTGTGTGTGCTTGTCGGGGTAGGCAAAGGGAGAGAGAGAATTCTAAGCACACTCCACACTGTGCAGAGCCCTAGGCAGGACTGGATCCCACAACCCTGAGATCATGACCTGAGCTGAAATCAGGAGTCCAGCGCTTAACCAACTGAGCCACCCAGCGGGCCCAAAGGTATCTTTTAATTGATAAAATTATCCTACATGCTTCCTGGGGTAAGGAAGGAATACAGGATTTCAATGCCTAAGAATATGACTTGACTATCTTTGTGTGATCTTGTGTATATATTCTTTTTAATTTTAACCTGTTAAATGGGAAGAATAATTAATTTTTTTTGAGTCTTTGGAAGACCAAGGAATACTGAGATAGTTATATGCCATCGTACATGCAATGTTTCATTTACAGGACACAAAACACTGCTTTCATTTTCTGGGAGCTTTGTGGCCCTGCAAGATGTGTTTAAAGACTCGTCCATTAGAAAGCACTACTCCCTGAGGAGCCTCTGGGGAAACAAAAAATAGGAAAACCTGGGCCCTATATTCTCAGGGACCTCAAGATCTAGTTAAGGAGATAAGTTACATGGGCACAAAGATGACCCCTGAAATAAGTTGCTAGACTTAGCAGGTAAAAATAGAAGATTTTCAGTTAAATGTGAATTTCTGATAATGAAAAATTTTCTTGAGATAGGTGTATTATAAATGCTGCCTGGGACATACTTGAAAACTCCTTACTAGTCATCTGAAATTCAAATTTCATGCTGTATCCCATAGTTTACTTGGCAATCCCCCTCATCAGCCAAATGTGCAAATGAACTCTCCTGAGAATCAAAGGAGGCTCCGTAGGCTCCCCAGGAAGCAAACTGAGGCAGAGCTGGGAGCACAAAGGTTTCAGGCCCACCGAGGTCTGTGAAGGGACACTCAAGAAGTAAGGCTGGACGGGGAAGCCAACAGACAGTGACGCGGACCTGGCCAAGTCTCCTCACCAGGAGCTCTGGATGGAGTGTCCATTAGAGGAGTCCACAGTGGTTAGAAACAGCGAGGCTTTTTGCACCAATGAGTTTCTCATTCTCCTCTCATCTCCCTCTGCGGTGGGAGATGCTCCAAATTCTAGAACGAACATACCACTGCCACCCAACAATGGAGGACCGGTTAAATCCTCTACCTTTGCACATAGCCATTCTACGGTTTCATTCAAAACAGTCACAGAAAATGTTTACCCAAAAATGGGTTAAAACTCAGGTTATGTAATAGGACATAAAGTATGATCTCATTTTGTTAAAGTGTGTATTGGGGTTCACATTTATACACACATAGGCGCACGCGCACACACCCACCCACCCACCCGTGGCAGGGAGATGGAAAGAGGAGAGAGAGAGAGAAGACGAGAGAGAAACTGATAGGACATGCAGTAAAATATTAATGACCATTACCTCTGAGTGGTGGGACGATGGGAGATGTTCACTGTGCTTGTAGGTGTTAATATTTTCTAAAATTTATATAATGAGTTAGTGTTATTTTTGCCTTATGGAGGCCAAGTCATTATGCTTTTTGTTTTGTTTTGTTTTCCCCAAAGCCACTAAAACACTTGTTGGTCTTTCCTTCCCTTCTTGCAAGAATTAAATATTTTTTCTACACATCATATTTAAAGCATCATTGGAAGTTGCCATAGGAAATGATGTCACCCCTTTCTTCTTTCTACTGGAGAGAGTGATCTAAGAAGTTTCCCGGGATTCTCCTTTCTAGAACCCTCTACGCCATCAGTGACACCAAACACTACTGATAAGTGCTAGTGGTCATGGGGGAGAGGATTTTTGTTTTTTCCCTCCTACAGAGGAGGGGGAGAAGCAGCAGCTTCCCATACTACCTTCCTCTGTCTTCTTTTTACATTTCATCTCTTCTTCCTTCTGGGGAACAAAGACACCACTTTACTATTAAAATACCTTGTGCTTATCAAGAAAGCTTTTGGATTAAAGAGCTGGATGTGGAGCTGAAGAGGTTTGGCAATTTTTAAAAAATATTTTATGTATTTATTTGACAGAGATCAGAAGTAGGCAGAGAGGCAGACAGAGAAGCAGGGGAAGCAGGCTCCCCACTGAGCAGAGAGCCTGATGCGGGGCTCGATCCTAGGACCCTGAGATCATGACCTGAGCCGAAGGCAGAGGCTTAACCCACTGAGCCACCCAGGCACCCCAGGTTATGACAATTTTATTTATTGGGGATGTGGGATGGCTGGTTCACAAAATACCAACACTTCTACATTTGCCTTAAAGCTACGCTGGTCTTCTTGGTCTGTATAAACTACTGCCTTCAGCAACATTACAGGAAGGAATTATTAAATACTCTTGAGAAGAAAGAAAGAAAATAAGGTCTTACTGACTTTGGATGTTTGAAGTTACTTCTTTGATACTGTCAATCCTATGACTTTTTTTTTTTCCTCTCAGTTTAGGCACAAGACGTAAGATAAGACCGTGCAAAGAAAGAAGGAAGGAAATGTTTAATTCATTCACGAAGGATATTTTCAGGGGAGAGATCAGTAAAAGAAAAACTGAAGATCTTTTAAAAGCCAAAAAAAAAAAAAAAAACAAAACACTCCTTGTCTCCTTTTTTCCCTGGGGAAGAGGGGCTAAGTCTTCCTAGGGATCCAAAGAGAAAGTGCTCAATCTACCTACTCCTGATTCTCTACTCTAACCAGTGCTGGTTGAGTAGATTGGAGGAGACCCTGAGAAGGCTTTCTACCAGAGGGAATTACTTGTCTGAGCCTTGGAGGACAAGGAGGAGGGAGACAGACAAAGGAAAGCACAAGGGACAAGTGTGCAGAAAGGCCCTGATGCAGTGCAGAAGTCCTCGGCGAGTTTGGGGAACTGGAAATGGGTTGATACAGCAGGAGGGAAAAGACAGGTTTGCCGGAATGATCGCCGTAAATGCAGAGGTAGAGGGGGGGCGGATGTCAATGGCCTGACAGCAAATTAAGGCACTGGGGAGCCAGTGAAGGGTTTCCAACAAAAGGCTGCCTTAATCCAATTTGAATTATAGAAAGTGACCCTGAGAGCAGTTCAGGGAATGGGTCTGAGGCTGGGGGGGGGGGGGGGGGCGGGGGGGGGGGGCAGAACAAGGAGACACAGGAGCCTAACTTGATGGCCTGAACTGAGGCTGTGGGCATAAAAAGAGATGTGTCCCAGACACGTGTAGAAGGCAAAATTGGAAAGACTGGATCATAATTAAGTGGGCTGGGACTAGGGTTCTATGCGATGGGGTGTGGTCCTGAATGCTGGATTGATTCCCAAGGTTCTGGCTCAAATGACTGAGGGATAATGGCCTTGGTCACTAAGGTAAAGGATAAAGGGAAAGCAGATTTGGATGGCAGGAAGATGATGATTTGGCTTTTGGAAACTCTGAGTTCGTAGTATATGGTAGATTGTGTTTTCCAGAGATGATCCCAACCTTATCTTTCTTTCACATGCTCTTGCTAAAATGTTACAATGTGACTTTGGTATGCCCACCACCAAGAGATAGAGGCCTATGTTCCTTCTCCCTGCCCTGCTGCCCTCCATACCTTGGTGGGACTTGGTGACTGCCATGACAAATATAGAATATGATAGAGTTGATGCCAGGTGACTTATAAGGCTGTATCATAAAAATTGCACATATGTCTACTTGGCCCTCTCGGGAGGCTTACTCTCAGAACGCAGCTGCCATACTGTGAGGAAGTCCAAACTAGCACAAGGTAGAGACACCCCACAGAGAGGCCATGTGCAGGCTTTCCTGCAAACAGCCCCACTGAGGTTCTAAGCAACAGGTATATCAACGATCACACACGTGAGTGAAGGTATATCCAGATGATTCTAGGTCCAAATGATCAAGTTGTCTGAGCCCTGAATGACCCCAGTTGACTGAGTTGGCACATCACAGATCAGTCATCCCTCCTGCATCTCCTTTGAATTCCTGGCCCAAAGAATCTGTGAGCACAGTATCATGGTTGTTCAATACTACTCCATTTGGGGGTGGTTTGCTACATGGCAATAGTTATGGGGAATTGGAGACACGGGAGATATTGAGAAGAAAATGGCCGGTGCGGATCTGGCTGTGTGTCCTGGAGCTCCCAGTGTAGGTCGAGGCTGGAAAGGCTGAACTGGCCATCACAGGCACAAAGACTATAACTGAAAATACAGATGCAGGTGACCTCCCAAAAAGTGCCATAAGTAAGAAGACAAGAAGGGACGATCTGGAACCTGAGAATGGACTTACAGTTGAGGAGGAGTTAGAAGAGAAGAAGCATGCAGAACGAGCTAAGAATGATGCTGGTCAGGGTTGAGACAAGGAGCTAGAAATAACTACAAGTATTTCAAATGAGGAGGCAGGTATTTACTAACACATTGGAGGGGCTGGGCGTCTGACAGTAGCTTCCTGGTTCATGGCCATAGGTGTAGTCCAGAGTCAGAGTGCTACTGCCACCCTCCAGGGGACAGGGACCCCTGGCAACCTCATAGAGCCACCTCAGCACAGAGGTGATGACAGGTAGGGGACTGTGGAGGCCACTCTCCTCCACAGCCCACACCTGTTGCCACTGCTGGGGGAAAAGAATAATGCTCACTTTCCAAATCCAACACAATGCCTCTCACTGTGTCCAAGAGCACAGGTTTTATCCAAAACCCCAATGCAAAGGAACAGAAAAAAAATGTATCCCAGGCTACTCCTGGTTGAGAGCCTACAAGGGAGGTGAGCTCATGACCTGAGATGAAGGCAGATGCTTAATGGAATGAACCACCCAGGCGCCCCGAGACCCCACTTCTGAAGCCAAGCCAGGCAGTGAAATGGAGCAGCAAGATGGCAGTGGATTTGGGAGTCCAATGATCTTGAGTTCGAATCCCCATTTGGTCACATACCACATTTCCCCAGGCTTCTGTGTCCTCTACTGTCCAACACAGAGGAAAAGGCAAACACTGCAGTGTAGTTGGGAGAACAGAGAGCAGTACGTGTTGGGGGCTGAGCACAGAATGGAATCCCGAGGCAGATGCCAACAATGTTACTTGTAAGGAAGCAAGTGAGGTGTGAGGCAATCCAGCAGTGGGCAGGTCCCTGTCCATACTGCGGGGGAGGGTTCCATCCACTTAAGGGATGAAAGGCAATGCACCCGTGAAGCAGAAACTTCCTGAATGGCGTTTTGTCAGATTTTATTCAAGAGCCCTTGGTTTAACACTGCTTCTTCAGAGATATTTAGATAAAAGATGGCCTATATCCCCTTAGAGAATTAGTTTCAACACATACTTTGAAAGGTGGAAGAAAGTGGCCCAAACAACAACATAAATTGCCGAGAGATCATTTAAAGCAGGGGTTGCGGGATGGGTACCAAACTGGCAAGGTTCAGAGCTAACCCCAACCCCTCCGCACACCGTAAGGCTGTTCTGATCCTAGGTAGTGCTCCTTAGCCTCCTACAGCTTGTGAATGCTCGTCTGTCTCTGATTCCACCTGCTGTATTTATTTCCAGTTGCTAAGTGAGAGTCCAAAAGATGTTACGGTCAAAATACGGCATGTACAATCTAAGAATGCTTAGCATTGTGTAGTGGCAAGATCGCAGCTGGCTTTTGATCCAGGTGACGTTCCTTCTGAGCTGGGTCGCCATAGCTCCATTCCAAACCTCTCTGAGCCTCAGTGGTCCTTATGTAGTAGCAAAAATGGACTCACGCCCTTGCAGGATGGCTGTGAGGATGAAATGAAATCAGTTTGATGACAGCTGCCATTTATTGACATGTACGTGCCAGGCCTTGTGCCTAAGTGTTTTTTTTTTTTTTAAAGATTTTATTTATTTATATGACAGATCACAAGTAGGCAGAGAGCAGGGAGAGAGAGAGAGAGAGAATCAGTCTCCCCAAAGAGCAGAGCGCCCAATGCCGGGCTCAATCCTAGGACCCTGAGATCATGACCTGAGCTGAAGGCAGAAGCTTAACGCTTGAGCCACCCAGGTGCCTGTGCTTTATATATATCTACTTCATTTACTCCCCAGGGTGAACCCAGGAGGCTTGGTTATCACTAGCCTGGAGATAAGGAACCTGAAGTTTAAAGAGATTAAGTAACTGGCCCCAAATCACACAGACGCAAAAATGCTGCGCAGGCAGGATTTGACCCCTGCTGATGGAAGGGCCCAGCATGGAGTCTGGCATACAGGAAGTCCTCAGGAAAAGGAAAATGGTATTTTTTACTGGTCCAGTGCACTCCCTCATTTGACAGACCCCAAACTGATTCAGAGAGACTTACCAAGAGTGTAGGTAGGGCTAGGGTTATCTTCTGATTAAAATCCAGTGCTTTTTAGGTTTCCCTAAAGCCGTCCTTCCCCATATCAAATCCCATTTTAGGAAGACTGTAAAGTGAAACTTGGAAGGGCAGAGATCAAAGGAAACATGTGCATGCCAACAGCGCTCTCTGCTGGCCTTTCAGGGAACGGCATGGGGACCCACTGGCTGTTGACTAGTAAAAGATTTATTTATGTACCATAACCTTACATCTCAGGGGACTACGTTGTCCTCCCTGCCTTTTTAAATTTAAATTTAAGTTTTTTTATTTTTACATGAACCCGTGTGTCTTTAAGTCTTTTATTTTTCCTAGAAATTCATCCTTGGCCTTTGAAAACTTGTGATTCTGCCCAGAAGGGGCGTGACCCAGGCTTAGGGAGTTCTGTGATTTTCCTCTATGATTCTAGCATGTTCTCACCAACTTCCAGCTGCCCCTTACTGATCACTACTTTTGTGATTACTCTAACCAATGCCGTTAGTTTCGGGTGTGCTGGTGAATGACAGAGTAACAAAAGCATGAACTATGGAAAGATAGGTTTATGGTGGAAGGTTTCTCTCCTCTCAACGCTGCAAAAATCACGTGGGAGAACCAACCTGCTCCCACAACCCTGTATTTGACTCCAGCTTTGGGTCTGTGCTTCTCTGTCCACCAAACTAAAAAATGTTTAGGTATATATTCCGTAATGAAAAAAAACAAAAAACAAAACCAGAATCTTTTAGCATCTATTTCGGGAGATGAAACAGATGGCTTTCAATGACCACTATTTATTCAGTTACTAGTATTTGGAGCAAATGCTGGGGTTTCTAAATGATGAACACATTGACAGCCAAATCCCTGCTCTCACTGAGAGTTTAAGGGGACATAGTAAGTTATTTGCACTGCATGGTGCCTGCCACTCAGAAAGCAATTAATACAGAATGGCTAGGACAAACAAAACGAAACAAAACAAAACCATTATGTTCCCAAAGCCAGCACAAACTCTCTAATCTCCTCAATTCCTTCTAGAGATTGGGCACTGGCAGGCTCTTGGAATGGGAATCTGATTGCTGGGTACTCCATTCCCCGGACCAGTCTCCTGCCTCATCAGCTGGCTGCTCCTGGCATTGGAAACAGTTATTTTCTTCCTTCCTTCCTTCCTCCATTCCTTCATTTAAGTAGGCTCCATGACCAGTGTGGAGATGAATACAGGGTTGAATTCATGGCCCTGAGATGGAGACCTGAACGGAGATCAAGAGTCAGATGCTTAACAACGGACCAAACCACTGAGGTGCCCCACAAACCTATTTTCTTCCCCTTCAATCCTCCTGTAATTACCCAGAGTTTGCTTTTTGGTCCTTTATTTTCAAGTTAAACATAATTCACCCAAACTTCTTGATAGTTCTCTTCCAGAAAAGAGAGAGAAGATGGGGTTGCATGAGGAAAGGAACTCCATTATAGCGCTGACAGAACCTGCTGATACTGGCCTGGATGTCGGTCCTTGTCTTATGCAGGAGGCATTTTCACCAGTGGGGGCCTGGCCAAGTCCCACTGACGTATACAACGTGACAAGAGTTTCTGTTACTACCTCAAGGCTGACTGTGTAAGCATTTCACTGAAAGGGGTCATTTGGCAAAGAGCACAGACTAAGACAGTCCTGGGCTCACAGCCACATCCGTCACTCGGTCACTGGGCAGTCTTGGGTGATTTAACTTGAGTTCTTCAACTCTCAATTATTGGTAATGGCAACAGGATCTCTGTCAGCAGCTCTTGCGAGGGTTATAGGAGAAAATGGACGGAGCTGCAGGGCACTGTGTGTGGCAAAAAGTAAGCTTTCAATACTTGGTGATTCAGTAAAAGTTGGCTGAGTTCCTATTGTGCCATCTAGCTGGGGAAGACAGATGTTCAATTTAAGATAATCTGGAATGCTGTTCTGTGAAGAAAAATAAAGCAGCAGAAGGGCTAGACAGTGACTAGGGTGCTTTTTGACGGAGGGAAAGCTTTTTGTTATTTTTTGTTTGTTTGTTTGTTTGTTTGTTTTTTGAAAGGGAAGGCTTCCCTGGGAAAATGGCATTGGGGAAGAGACATTAAGTGAACTACGAGACCCGAGCCGTGGGGATGATGACCCCAGGAGTAGTGTTCCAAGAAGACCAGTAAGCACCAGGCTCTGAAGCAGGGGTGCACTTGGACTTGGAACAGCAGCAGGCGAGCCTGCTGTCCCCTGTGGGGGGACAAGCTGGAGGAGTACGAGAGGTGGCGGGTAGTCAGCGTCTAGGTGGCAGGTGGGACCTGCAAAGTTACAGGAAGGACCAGTCAATGAGCAGGGATGGTGTTTGGGCCAAAGATCCAGAAGAGGCCACCACAGTTTTCTTTCTTCTTGGCTGCTTCACACTTGGCCATTTTTGCCCTGGGCTTAGTCGAGGGTGGATATCTGTGTATCCTATCCAGTCCCAACCTGGAAAATCATTCTCCTTCATGACCATTTTTTGACCTCTCCTTGATTGTGGAGAGTGTGAAGACTCATGAGACCTGGAGCTCGTGGTGTCTGGGTCAGAGAATTTTCTCCATCCTGGGATCCATTCTGTCTTCTTGATTCAGTTCTGGCATTAAGATCATTGTTAATATCAAATGCTTCCTAACAGTAGCTTATTTTATTGGTGGCTCAGGAAGGTTTTAGAATTACATGTTTGAAAAATCCACTGATAAGCGTTGAGCAAATTAACCCCGGGTGGTTTGCTCATCCCACAGACATGAAGGTCGCATTTGCTTTTCCCAGGAACAAAAACCCAAAGCTATCGATTGCTTCTTTCCTTCAGGGCACAGAAGTAAATATTTTATTTCCCAACTTGAGAAATATTGCAAGGCAGAGAGTCATCCTGAAAACATAAATCTGTCTATCAAGAATGTGTTTAGTGATACAAAACAGACTCTTGAACTTACAAGAATCAATTTTTATCAGAAATGCATCTTGTTTTGAAGGATATTTAAGTTGAGCCCCTAGGTATGTGGGGCATGTGTATAAGCATATACATATGCCTACACACACACACACACACACACACACGTGCATAACAAATTATGCTGAACCTTATTGACTTGAAACAACAAATCTATCTCGTATATTTGGAGGTCCAGGCATCCAGGCACAGAACATCTGGGTGGCCCCAGCTCATGGTCTCTTACTAAGCAGTAACCAAGCTGTTGGCTGAGGCTTTAGCTATCTTGAGGTTTGACTGGGGAGGGATCAGCTTCCAAACTCATGTACACTCGTGTATATAGCTTCAGTCTGTGGTACACAGCCTCCAAGATGGGTTCCCTGTTACCCGCCCCCCCCACCCTGGAATTCTTGCCCTTGTGTGAATTACTCCCTCTTTAGTGTGGGCTGGCCCTTGTGACCTGATGCCAACAAATGGAAAAGTGAGGAGACGTCACTTCTGAGATTAGTATGCTGAAGGACTCTAGCTTTGGTCTCGTGCGCCCTCTACTCTTGAACTTGTTCCCTCTGAGGGAAGCTGGCTGCCATGTTGGTACACACACGTGCATAACAAATTATGCTGAAGTTTATTGACTTGAAACAACAAATCTATCTTGTGTATTTGGAGGTCATGCCATGTTGTGAGCTGCCCTGTGGAGAAGTCCATTTGGTAAGGGACCAGTGTCTTTAACTAGTAGCTAGTGAGGCGCTAAAGCCCTCCCAGGGATTGTGGAAGCCGTTCCATCCCCCATTAAGCCTCAACATGGCTAAAGCCTCAGCCAACAGCTTGATCTCAGTCTACTAACAAACCATGAACCAGAGACCCCCAGAGGAGCTATGCCTAGATTGAAGACCCACAGAATCTGTAAGATAATGTTTATTGTTTTAAGTCATGAAGCTTTGGGAGAAGTTGTTATTGAGTGACAGAGAACGAACAGGTAGCTCACACAGAAATTTTTTTTTCTTCTGGCTTTTTCGTGACATCCTGGTTCAAACAAATACTTGAGAAGTATGCTGCTTACTAAGAGCACTAGGTCTGTGTTCTGAGTCCAGAAATCTCAGTCAAAAGACTAAGAGTCAAGGAGCTTTTACTACAGAGACCGAAAAGCACGTAAACAGTCAAAGCATTTTATGCCAAACTAGGAGAACAAACACTTTAAAATTCTTTCCATTATTATTAACTCTTCTGAAATACATTAAGACATAATTGAGGAGTGCATGTATTTCAACATGGATTGATCTATCACTTGATCTATCCACTTGGGGGCAGGTGCACAGGGTACAAGATGACACAGCCCCGCCTCCAGTAGCTTGCAGCCAATTTCATAGTTGGCATACCAGATAATCTCCAGTGTTACCACTACCACGTAACAGGCTCCGAGATAGTTCCTGATGTCCTCTAAGAAGTCTATCATTTGGACTAAAACTTGATCCGTTCTGGCACTGGTATTTGCTCTTATAAAAAGCCAGACCAGCAGAGTAAGAAACCACGACTTGGGTCTAGATTATGGATCAGAGGCAAAATAAGGACTGATGTACCATCTCTTTCATTTACCTGGAAAATTCCACCAGAAGTGAAGTAGTTATAAATATTGTTTAAGATTCCAGAGCTAAGTAGTTACGTGGGGCTAAAGAGAATGGTTTACTGATGAACAGCTGGAGGTAAGACAAAAAAATATCCCCAGAAACATTGAGATGGCAGCAAACCAAATAGCTCTGTTTATAGGGGAAAAGGGCCTCAAATAAACACATAAATAAACCTAAAAGAAGAAGCACTGACATAATCATGAGCACTTCTCACATTAAGAGACCTGGAATGCCGCAAATTATATTTACTTCGCTAAATGTGAATGAAATATCGATAAGCCTTATTTAAAGAGTCAGGAAGGAATGAGACTAGAGTAAAACTGGATGCGTTGGCCAGAGTGTCTTTAAAACTTGCTTTCTGAGTCATTAAAATCATTTGGAAATCCAGTGACCTAATAACTACAGAAGACTAAAGCTCATAAGTATTTGTTTATCTCTAGTTTCAGCTCCTACTCTGTGATGTATGTACACATACAGGGACTAGTCTCACCATCGAGGATTTGCTCCCAAAGAGAACTCCATCCCTTTCCTGGAGTGTTTACAGCTCTCCATGTGTCCTTCTTCCTCTCCAAACCATGAACACTCTAAAAGGGCTCTAATTCATTTCTTTAATCCCCAGGTAGCCCCATCGCTGGCCCATAGTAGATGATCAAATCATGCCTGTTGAATCAACGACAAAGTGAAGAAGTTGAAGGAGAACTTAATGGTAGCCTTCATATCCTAATTCTTCACAAGATGACAATCTCACCAGATCTTTACTTCCCCCACAAAGGACCACCATCCACAATGTGAACTGAAGGGGGCTCCCCTGTGCACGAACTCTCAATTTGTGGCCATCACCCTGAATCTCGGATTGCTTTTTCTACACTGTCTCCTTTACCCACTTCTTGTATTTCTTCTGTGCTGGGGTGGAGTTTCCAACAGAGCATTGCCATGACATGGTGAGCAGAGACAGAGACAGAGACAGAGGCTTCCCATCCATCCACCACTTGTGGGGGGAGGGGGTCAGTGGCTACCCGGAATCATTGTTATCTTTTTGCATGACTTGAGAAAAATCAACCAGAGCCCAATAAACTCAAGAAATAAATACTGATTTAACTTCTCTTATTCAACTTAGTGTGTTCAGAAGATTTTAATTGGTAAAGAACTTTTGTAATACTGTCTTGAGCAGGACATCTTGCCTAAGACAAAAAATGATTCACCGTGGGATAATTTACAAGGGAGGGCCTACAAATATCAATGGAGTTGTGGACACACGAGCACTTTCTCCACTTTGGCTCAAAGCACAACCCCATGGCCTTGCCTACAGAAATTTTACTACCCTTCCATCCAAAGTCTTAAGGCATACCTTCTGTTTCTTACGTGACCTCTGAAGGAGGAAGCCACCAGCTTACAAACTGGAAAACTAAACCACCATAGCTGTTTTCTTAATCTGGGGCAGAGATGGCAAATAAATGTCTCACTCATGGCACACCGTTGTTAATCAGTCATGAAGCTCACTTCTGTTAGGTTTGGGCAGAACTCAGACTCATTTTCAATACAGCTAAGTACAGCTACACCATTTGGTGGCATGTCGGAAAATAAGTACTTGCCATCCACAAGGACACAGGGCCAATGCTAGTTGTGACCATGGAGAGACTGTTCTATAGCTATCTTAGCAATGGAGACCTGCAGATTTGTAGGCAATACTCAGGGAGCTTTGTTTTGTTTTGCTACTCCTGTAGCAAGTGGAACGAAGGCCGAGTGTAGCTTGAATATGAGACGTATAACCTGAAGTTCTTCAACAGTATTGGGTGGCTTCTCTTTTCACCTCGATATTGCATTCCATGCGCTTATAAAGGAGAACATCTGGGAAAGACAGAGCTAAAATCTCAATATTTTTCTTGATTATACATTACCCTTCTCTAACCTCTTGGTCCAGTTATGGTTAAACAACCATTACTCTTCCTCGAAACTCCTTGCTGTCTCATGTACTCCTGACTTATATACACCCCACTCTTGACTGGTGCTACTTTCTCAGCTATGGATCTGCGGAAGTGTTTACATCATGAAACTTTTTTTTTTTTAAAGGTTTATTATTTGTTTATTTGTGAGAGAGGGAGTGGGATGGGGAGGGAGAGAGGAAGAGGGAGAGAATCTCAGGTAGGACACTGAGATCATGACCTGAGCCAAAATCAAGAGTCAGAAGCTTAACCCACCGAGCCACCCAGGCGCCCCCATCATGAAGCCTCTCATAATAAGCTTTAGACTCCTACTGAATATATCCCCCAAATATGAAGGCTTAAAATCAAGAAGTAACATGTGAATCAAGAAATACTTTTGGAAATAGTTGAAAATGTACTCAGAGTCCTAGTAGTTTTATAGGAGAGATCATATCAAATATGTATTTGAAAAGCCATTCCAGAGCAAAAGAAAAATGGAGAGCTTCTCACCTCATTCTATGAGGTAAGACAAAGTTCCTGCTACCAAAATGAAGACAGCAAAACATGCAAGCAAGCAAACAAGCAAAAATAGGAAAACCAAAACCAACCGTAGATGAGACTGCTTCCTGGTCTACTTGGAGGACTGTGGGGAGGGAAAGGAAACCAGAGCCTGGATGTCATCTCTGACCAACAAGGACAATGAGTTTCTGTTTTATTTATTTATTTTTAAAATTTTATTTATTTGAGAGTGAGGGAGAGCGCAAGAGTGAGCACACGCATGGGGGGAGGGGCAGAGGGAGGGGGCGAAAGAGACTCCCCACTGAGCAGGGAGCCCGATGTGGGGTTCGATCCCAGGACCCTGAAGATCATGACCTGAGCAAAAGGCAGATGCTTGACTGACTGAGCCGCCCAGGCACCCCAATGAGTTACAGTTTAAATGGGGGGCATTGTCTCTGTCAGAAAAGTGATTCAGTTGCTAATACAGAAGACCCCTTCTCCCCAAGAGGAATGAACTCAAGACACCAAATAAATATTTTATATAGCAAGACCTGCATTTATTTCCACTAAGACCAAGTTTTACTTCAGGCTAAGGAGGACTTGTCAAGTTGACCACCAGAAGGTCACATTAGATTTGTGGGTGAGCAGCAAGAACATTAAGCAGGAGGAATCAGGGGCCCTGGTTGGAGTCCTAACTATATCCCTTAGTAGCTCTCAGAGCTTTGGGGGGTCATCTGATGGTTGGGATCTCATCTGTTTATCTGTTAGCAGGAGCTGACTCTCATGGAATACTGAGGATCAAAGAAGATAATAGGAAAGGACCTGAGAATTTATAATATACTATTAAAGAGGACTGTCTGGGGAGGGGAAACTTCAAAAGACAGAGATAAAATATACTCTGATTCCATTATTTATTAAGCCACTCATTAGCTTATGGCCTTGGCATGTTATTTAACCCATCCGGGATTCAGTTTCCTCATCAGCAAATAAGGCTATTGTAAGGATTAAGTTCGTGCTTTTTATTTATTTTTTTAAAAGTATTCCTTTTAAAAAATATATTTTATTTATTTATTTGAGAGAGAGAGAGCTAGGGGGGAGAAGAGCACAGGGAGAGGGAGAAGCAGACTCCCTGCTAAGTGCAGAGCCTGAAGTGGGATTTGATCTCATGACCCTGAGATCTTGACCTGAGCTGAAATCAAGTCAGACGCTTAACTGACTGAGCCACCGAGGTGCCCCAAGTTGGTGCTTTTTACAGTGCTTAGAAATATAAGTATTTATTAAATATTTGTTAAGTAAAATAAAAATCAGATTCAATGAGGTATTCCAAAAGTTGTTTCCCATAAAACAGTAGCTTATATGATAAACAATGAAACAAGATTTTATACACATTATAGCTCATCATTTTTGACGATTTTGACCCAGTTTGTGGCAGTCATTTTAATTTTGGTGTAGTCCCTTACCCTTGCATTTGGTGATAAATGGCTCACAAAAGCCTGTCTTGCAAAGCCATCCACCCAGCAATGTGGTCGCAGGTCACAAACCACTGGCATAAGGCTTGGATTATAAGATGGACTGCAGAAATTTGGCCTTTATTCTATTCCTGAATATTCATTTGTGCCAAATTTCCAGTGATCTAGGAGTATGCTATGGGCTTTGTGTGTTCTTACGTTGATCAGATAAGATGACAAAGCTTTAGGATTCCTATGTGCTCGAGCTCTTTTGAAATTCACTGTAGCTTCTGCGGTACACCAGGAAGAAGAGGCCTGAAATCCTTCAGTGTCAACCAAACATCTCCCTTCACTTTGAACCTGAAGCCATCTCGCTGAACCACTGCCAAAGTGGTTGTCCTCAACCACCCCTTGGCCTTCAACTTCTCCCATCTTACAACTGTTGCTTTCTCATTCAAGACTTTTCCCATCTCCCAGAATAAAGGCACACATTCTGAAATTGTAATTTTTTGATCACACATTCTGGTTACTGCAGAAATGAAGAATGCACACAGATACATGGTCATGGGCAACTTGAAACGTGCCTCAAGATGGTACCAGATGTATCGGTAAGCAGTTGGGAGTTTCACATAGCGAAATTACCATCAGCCAAATCATGCTTATAGGAAATTATTTTGAGCCATATTTAATAATTGTAAATACAGGGGTCTTCACTGGAGACAGTCACTGAAACTTTTCCTTCAGTGTTTTAATCCTGTTCCATCAAGGTGGACCAAACCAGAGTGAAGAATGTGGTCGCTCTGATGTCCTTCAAACAGCAGCCATCTACCAAGAAGAGGCGTAGTGCACTGTAGGCTGTCTTTAAGAACGTGGAGGTGCTGGCTGCTAAATGGGTAGTAGGGGAAGTGATCTCATTCCTTTGGCAGGAGCTTTCTAGATCCAAGGTTAACACCTGACCCAACCTGGGCTAGACTCTGTTGGGGGAAAATGGAACTGGGACTCACGGAACTGGGACTCAGTGGCAGTCAGGACACTGAGTTCAGAGGTCATACTGGGTTGTCTGGGCAGCCCTTTTTCTACCTATACAGAGGAAGAGACAAAACCAATCCACGGAAAAGACGCAAACAGATGGGCAGGGAGAAGGAGACAGGTCTTCTGGCAAGACAGTGAAGAGCATGGGGAGACTGAGGTTGCTTTGGTCCCTCACTGCTCTTCTGCCCTTATTCCTAGGTCTCGCAGAAGGCTGAGATGCTTTCTGCCCTTATGATCTATGAAATATTCTTAAGTCCTTCCAGGAACACGTCTTTTCTCCCCTTTGGCCTATGTTAAGTGGGTTTGTTATTTTCGCCAAATAATCCCTGACTAGGTCAAGCGGGTAGGCAGAACCCAGTGAGGGGAGGAACCAGGGGACCCACTACTGGGTTTCCTGGGTCCTGTTCTCCAAACCTGTCCTCTCAGATGGGCTACCTGGTGGTGTGGCAGAATCGGCCTTCTTTGTAGGTGTGGGTTCTGTACTGAGGAAAGGTAATCGTAGATTTGTCATTAATCAGTAACTACCTAGAGAACATCTTTCTCATGCCCACACACTCAAGAGGCACCAGAGAAGTCTAGATTAATAATGTCAAGTTTCCCCTCTTATTAGCTCGGTGTTAGGGGACTAAATGTCTTCTTCAATCAGGTCTGCTGTGAATCAAGATAAAATTGTATTTTAACTCCTTCAGTTTTAAAAAATACTCTCCCTTCCCACGGTGTGGCACATATTCTAAGGAGAAGCCTGAAGAAAGTTTAAAATCCAGAAATTAGACGTCGGTTCTTTAAAAAGTGAGACCAGATGGTATCAGTGTAGCTTCTGGATCTGTTCCTTACACGGAATATTCTGGTATTTATGAATCTAACTTCCAGTTTTCAGGCAAACAGTCCTACAGATGAATCCCAATCGAACTCTCCTTTGCCTTGGCGTGTCCATTTTCTTCCTTCCAAAAAAAAAAAAAAAAAAAAAATCTGTATCTAGTGTTGCTCTTGCATCTCTGTCAAGAACCCCCAGGATCTGACTGTGGAAACTCCAGGGCACCAGGGTCTTGATGGCTCGGGCTGCAGGTGCTGATGCTCGGGGCACAGGGTGGAGGTGGTTCCCCCCACCCCACCCCGGAGCCTCCTTGGGCGCCAAGCTCCTACAGCTGCTCCCTACTGGTTAGAAGCACACCAGGCAAGGGGAGGGTAGACCAGGAAGACGAAGGGGTGGAGGAAAGGAAAACAGCCGCAGTAGAGGGAGAAATGGAACCAAAACACAGAATTCCAGCCCTGGCAGGTCTCCTCCAGCTTCTCTGCACTTGGCCAAATGTGGCTAAAGCAGGCAGGCCTGCTGATGTCACGAGCTCTGTCTCCCTCTTGTGACCACTCTTAACCATCTCCTGCCTGCGACAGCTTCTCTAACCATCCCTGCTTTTTTTTAGAAGCTGGAGCTTGCATGGATTAAAAAATGCTCACTCTTTCCCTCCCCGAGACTCGAATGGGAGCTTGGGTTGGGGTGCTGGGTAATGGCGGTGGGGGCGGCGCAGGGGGCGGCTCTGCCACCTGCTAGGAAGCATGGGGCCCATCCCGGAAGCTCTCTACATCTCTTTCCTCATCTGTCGAGTCAGGGTGTGAGCTGCAGGACCCAGAGGCTACAGGGATAACTGAGCAAGACACCCCCATCAGCACTTGCACAGCACCCAGCAGAGGGAGCACACATTGCTCTGACTCTGGGAACCCTGAAACTGGGATGGACGAAGACACACTTGTCTTTGGGAAGCATGGCTTTTGCAGCAAGCCAGAAGCATTTGCAAAGGAGGCATTAGCTATGGTGGTGGGGGCAGGGGTTTTATGTATTAGGAGCCTGTTTCCTTATGGAAATTCCCAGCATTTTCAAATTACATTATAGGTGGTAAAAACAAAAACACATGAAAAACGTCTAAAAAAACCCCAGATCCTGGTCACCAGAAGAATTTAGAAATTTCTGTCTCAAAGCCTGACTCGTGGGGGGTCAAATCCTGATCCCACCACTTTTTAGCCTGTTTGACTTTGGGCAAGCGATTTGGCTTTTCTGAGCCTTAACTTCTTCCTCCCTAAAATGGGAGTAAGATTGCGCCCCACCCCCCACAGTGTTCTTGGGAGGGTTCACTGAGACTATCCGCAGGAAGCATCTAGGATATGTTTGTGCAGAGGAAGCCCCCAACATATGGTACATATTATCAACTTCAGTGCAAGCTGAGCTTTTCACTCTCCAAGGAAGACTGAACCCAGCCTCGAGGGGGAAAGCTTGCTAACTATACAGTAATTTGGGAAGCAATGGATTTAGCAGGAAGGAAGCCTGCATTTCTTCCCCCTCCCCCCCAAAAAAAGGTGGTGTTCAGAATTAATTGCTTGGAGAGCTTGAAAAAATGTCTGAACTTGGGTTCCACCCTCTGAGGTTCTGATGAAACTGGTCTAGGGTGTGGCCTGCCAGTGAGATTTATAAACACTCCCCAGATGATGAAAATATGCACTCAAGGTTGGGAACTCACTACCTTAAGAGTACCTTTTCATATACCTGCATGATGTTAGGTTGTTTTTAAAAATGTTTTATTAATAGAACACTTTTTTTTTCACCTTTATGCAAAATCAGCTATGGTGTACAAGCTAAAAAGCAATTTTACTTTAAAGAATTTGTTTATTTATTTATTTATTTATTGGGGGGCAAGTTGGGGAGGGAGAAGGACAAGCAGACTTTGCACTGAGGGTAGAGCCCAGGTGCTGGGCTCCATCTCAGGACTCTGAGATCATGACCTGAGCTGAAATCAAGGGTTGGATGCTCAACCGACAGAGCCACCCAGGTGCCCCTAAAAAACAATTTTTAAGAACAGAGTATTTTTGAAATGAGGTCGGCTTGACTGGCTGTTAAGGATCAGGTGAAACAATGGGAACAGACACAAAAGTCGCACCAAGTGTTTTTGGATATTGTGAGGCTCTTTAGGAACGTAAACATGTCCCTGTTCTCTCTGAAGTCCCCCTCACTGACACAGAGGGCTGAAGTCCACTGCCGTCCCTCAGGGAGCTTAAACCTGGGGTCAGTTGTACGCACATGCGCACATGTGAACTTCGGTCAACACCCAACACCGAGGGACACTGTAAACGGAAGGCGTGGGTTGGGGATCAATGGGAAGAATGTGCCTTTACGTCTGCAGCACAGGACTGAGAGTTCTACATGCTCCAGGCCCAGAGCCACTCTGAGAAGAGCTTAGGGTCAGGCAGCAGCCACCAGCCAGCCCTCAGGGATGAGCGTCTCAGGGGAGTGGCATTTTAGGGTGGCAGGGAAAGTACAGCTTTCCACCTGAGCGCGTGCAGCCGTGTGGAAAGAAACCCACCCTGGGGGGCAGAGGGACACATAACTAGTGAGTCTGGGGATTGCAATGAGCGGTCGGATGAATTCCAGTTTTGCCAATTACTCTGTGACCCCAGTGTGCTGCTTCACCTCACAAGGCCTCAGTTTCCCCCTCCGTAAAATGGCAACAATTAGAGCACTCACCTCACAGAGGTGTTGGGTGGGGGGAGTCATCCACATGATGTGCTTTGAGTGGTATTTAGGACATGCTGAGGGACATATTAAGTGTTAGTATTTTTATGATTTCTATTTCAGCTCTGAAGAAACATTTCTTAAGTCTTCCAAAAGGAAATCTAATGAAAACACAGGTGACTGCCATGGGAGGGGGGTGTACCAAAAAAAAAAAAAAAAAAAAGTGTTTTTAGTTAGTTTGTGGAGAATTTTTATACCCCTGCAACAAGGACCCTTCCTTAGCGTTGGCAAGAAGACATGTCAGGAGGGCAGCACAGCTGGAACCCAGCTAGGAAGAGAAGGCCGGTCAGGCCAGAGGCAGCTGCTGTCCTCTGAAGTGACAGCCAGGGATGGGAAAACACAGGCAGAGCTGCAAACTTTTCACCTCAGGCAGAACTTCATGTGCTGAAGGAGAATAGCCCAGCTACTCTGGGAAGCAGGGATAAGAATTTGTTTCCACGCTTTGTCGTAGGGGTGACTGAAAATGACTGTCTCTGTTGGAAGTCTTGTAGCCCCTTTCCCACAATGGTGGGCGTCAGTTACTGACCAGATGGTTGCCAGCTGTTCCCTGAAGCATGAGGCCTATTAAATCTGGAGGCAGAGAGACTCCTCACACTATACTGTCCTTGGGGGCCATTGTGCCCCACCAAAGTTCCAGAGCAACTGCAGAGGTCTTGGGAACTGTGTGAATGTGAGATGGGTTGCAACCCACAAGGAGAATCCCGGGCCCTCATCCTTGGTGGTGACAAACCCACAGACTCTAAGACTTTTCTCAGGTTCCTCTGAAGCGAGTGGGCAGGTCCCCAGTGATCACCAGAGTTCAACAGGCCAGTCAGGTTTTAATCAAAGATGTTGGAGTGACCAATTCCGTACCTACTTAAGCAGTGATTTAAGGGTTAACGAATTCTCCCAAACAGCTACAGTCCAGAGAAGAGTCTAGAAAAGGTGTAAGTCAGATTCAAAAGGTAGCATGATAAAAGAAAAACCTCTGTGAGGGTCTCTGTGAATGAGGCCCTCATGTAAAGTTTTCTCAGAGAAGGTTTTTCAAGAGGACTCAGAGTTTTTCAAATTAATTAACATTTTACATTCAGCATCCCATGAGTTTCACATCTGCCACTGATTTTCTGACTAATTAGTAAAGCTGTTGGTAGAGGGACTGTTAGATGTTTGCACAGTACAAATTAGGGCATAATTACAAGGCAGGGTGTATGTTAATGAGAAGCAAGGCTGATAAACCAGTGTTTACACCAACGGAAGAGTCTTCCTTCTTGTGGTTCTTTGAGCTCATTTCTGATAGAATCCTGTCTGAGTATAGGTACAAATCCCTTTTGATAGTTACGTGGGAGTTGTTTGGAACCATATGACTTTCAGAGGAGGACCTGCCCTCAAAATCCCATGGACGATATTGCATTTGTACACTACGTGTTCCCAGATGGTATCTGGTGAGACCTAAGACTTCTTATATTCCTGCCTAGTAGTTACTTTGGAATGTTTCTAGATCTGCATCTTAAAGAGTCTCTTCTCTTTGCGGAGCTCCAGCTTAGCAGGGGCCAAAGAGGTCCCGGTTCTCATGGAGAGCCAAGGAAGGCCAAGCTAACTGTTCCATGGCCCCAGCCTTCTTTCTGCCATTACTGCTCTGCCACTTTGTCTTCACGGTCTTACTCCTGCACTAAAGACAGACTGCTGATTCAAGTCAGAAAAAATAAGGAGCATAAGCCATTCTGCTAATACACAGTAGTTTGACATAGGTGGTAACAGGTGAAATGTAAAGCATTTCACCTGCGCACAAGTAGCTGTCTTACTGAAGAAATGAAACATGCGCTGAAAGTCAACCCCAGATAGGATATGAGTGGTTGTCCAAATGAGGCCTCTATGAAGGTTTCTGAGGCCAGAACCTCAGCCTCAGAGGACAGCAGTGGCCCTGGTAAGAACCTTCACCCCATGAATCATGGAGAACTCTTATGGGATCCCTGCTATTCTGTGGTTCCATAGAAGGAAATGTTTTAGAAGGAAACTGCCAAGGCAGAGCCTGTCAAAGGTCATGACTTGGCCCCAGATGATAACACCATGTTGCTGATACAAGCTATTTTCTCCTCTTGGGGAATCCCTGTCCACTGTCAGCTAGACCCTCTTACAGCCATCTGTAACCCCTATAGACATGTCCTGATTCGCTCAGCCTGAGCGCCTTCCCTGTAGCTTCACGTCTTTGGCCATACTCACAGCCAGGATCTTTGATCCAACACCAGTGAGCACGGTCTCAGCAACCACCCTAGGCTACTTACTCACGTCCAGCGGGTCTGCACCAAGGTCGCCTACACCTGGCCAAGCCCTGGGGCTGAGCTGCACATTCAAAGTCCACAGAGGCCCGAGAAGTCCCCCACAGGACTGGAGAGACACTGGCCAGCCAGAAGGCATCTACTCTTTCTACGAAAATAGCTGTCCCTTGGCTTCAGCTGCACAGGAACGTGGACTGAGCGTTACCCAATGCTTCTGATCCCTCAAGAGAATGGAGAACACTGCATTTGTACAAGAAAATTGGCCAGTTTTGGAAATGTGAACATATTCAAAACTTTATAAAACTACAAGTCAAACAAAGTAACACACACACACAAAACTCCTACTGAGTTCATTGTACACGTGGCCTCAATAGAATCTGCCTTAGGCTGATGATCTCAGTCTCAGCAAATATCAACAGAAAGTGCCAGCAGAATCCAGAGGTTGGGAATTTACGCAGAAGCTGCAAGAATCATGGAAGACCATGAGAAGGACGGTGACAATTCTGTCATTTTGTACTAAAGATACGATCTTTGGCACCCTGTTTATTATTCCTTTCTCCCGTTCTAAAGCACCTTTTCCCCTAAATCATGAAATATTTTTAATTTCAAAAATATTCTGTCGATACGGTGCCAGATTAAGTCTCTGTGTCCCTAGAAAGCTGTTCCCGGCAGTTCATGTATCTACTTTATGAGATAATATGTTAGGACATAAATAAATCAATCCTTCAGGCAAAATGCAATTTTTACAACTCAGGAGTTTTAACACACAGCATTTAAAGAATCTAGTCGAGTTACATTCTACTTAAAGAACACCTACTCTCTAAAGACATATTTGTAGCCGAATGTTGCCTTCAGGAACTGGAAATGCCTCATTTTCACCAAGAGACCGTGTATGAAGTAAGACTTTGCTGACATTTGAAAGACAGTTGTGAAATATTCCTTTTAATATGCCAGTCAAGTGCTCCTTTTGTGGTAACAAGCATCTTTTTCTGCTGTCACGTTTTTAAGAGAGAGAACTGCTTTTAAATTTTATACTGATCACCTGTTAAAGGGATTTATTTTCCCTGGTCCATTTCTTATATTCTTTCTCATTAAAAAAATTAATTTAATACATAGCAAAAATCCATTCCCTTTTGTGCACGGTTTTGTGGGTTTTATCAAACACAGATGTTGTGGTATCTCTGGTGCCTGGTTTTGACCCTGGAAATCCAATATAGAGACACTCTTAAACCCAGATTCATCAGTGGCTTCATTTTACTCTTTTGTGCTGAGGGAACTGTTTTAGCTTCTATTACATACCAGGCACTGGGAGTACAAAGGAGCAAAGACATGGCCCCAGCTCTCAAGGAGCTTTCCGTTCTGTAGACCAGCCAGGCATGTGAAAGTGACAACACACCATGATGACTACTTCAAAGGACATGTGCCCAGATATGACCCCCTACTTGTTCATTTCACTAATGTAATCAGATGAAGCCATGAGGACCAGATTCTCTGCTGCTGAGGGTGACAGTAGATGATGGAGCAGGGAGCAAGCTCACAGGCCAGCCACGAGCCTCTAGAGGGGGATGTTCTGCTGGAGAATGACAAGAGCCCTGGGCCCTGCACAAAGCCCCATCTTGCCCTGGGAGCGGAGGGGAAGGGTGCCAAGCAAGACGTGAGACTCTTCTGAAACTCCCTAGGCAATTTTTCCAACATGGCCCAATTCTAGAAAGGGATGAATAAATCTTCATGGAAAGGTATAGAAGTTGCAGAGAGGATTGATTTATGACTGGTTAATGGTGAAGAAAATGCGAGACAGAGCATCTACATTCAACTACAACCCAAGAAAGTTTCTTTTTTTCATGTTCCAAGCAGGCATAGAAAAATGGTAGCCTTGCTGACAGATCCCCTGATCCCTGCATTGGCGGCCCTGGGAATACCATTTATTAGTAGATGGAGGACAGAGAATGGGCCTGGGTATCCAGCTGCCTTGCCTGGCTCCCCAAGTCCTCCAGCTCCAGGAGGTCAGAGTCTGGGCCATGGTAAAGCAGACATTGGCAGGGCTCACTCTCAGACAGCCATGGTGCCTAGGTAAGCTGGCCTAACAGGCTGCCTTGGTTACTCTATCAATCTCAAGGCAAGAAGATCATGTCAGGAGGCAGCCACAGTTGTGGTTCTCTGGACTGGAATGCTTGGTTTTGACCAGATCCATTGGCTCATCTTCTGTATCATCCACCATGGCTGCCTGGTGTTCATCAGCCAACAAAGGGGACAGTTCATTTAAATGATGGGCAATTTGTAAGTTCTTTTCCCTGCTTACTTCTTCTGCCTCCATTACCAATGAGTGGAAATGTCCACCTCAAGGCTCTCACCCACAGCCTCACAGTCCCATCTGCATTTCTCTGTATATTCAGATGCCAAGCAAAAGTCAGTCTTAGAATCAGGGAGATAAGGATTTCTCAGCCTCAGGACTACTAACATTTGGGGCTGGATAAACCTTGTGACAGGGGCTGTCCTGTGCATGGGAGGATATCTAGCACCATCCCTCTGCCCAGGAAATTCCATGAGCTATGTCAACCAAATACATCTCCAGCCATTACCAAACATTCCCTAGGAGGCAAAAGTGCTCCTTGTTGAGAAACGCCAAGAGAGGGCCTGGGCTCTACGTGGTTCTGTTGCTTATGGTTACTTAGCTTCTCTGAGTCCCAATATCCTTGTCCATAAAATATTTCCTATGGTCATTATAAGACTTAGAAAAATGTACAGTTGGTTAATTCCAGTGTGGTAGGTCTTCAAAGGGCAACCATTATTACCATGTCAGGACTCTGTGAATTTTCCTAGACAATTTTTGTTGTTATAGTAATGTCAGATTTGTGGTGACCAAAGATTTTCAAGAAGTAGAACTGACAGAAACGTCCTTGGCTCTGTCTCTGGCCACGTAAGGAAGCTTGGCTTGGATTGCATCACCTAAAAGTATAGTTTGGGGTCTCTCTCCGGGAAAGCTGGTGTTTTCAACATTCCTATAGAATGGGATCAGCAGCCCCATGAGCTTAGGGATTTTGGCCTTCTTACTGCCCATTTTGGGGTTTGAACAGACCCTTTCACTTCTCATTATGAGCGTGTAGGTCACTGATGGTTTCTGAAGCCAAGGTTTGAATCCCCAGCCTTTGGGATTCAGGGCTTAGACCTGATCCAAACTGATTTAGTAGTAGAGTTTTTAAAGAGTTTATAAAGAGGGAACTAGTTCTTGGAAATTTATAATTCTGAGAAAATGGCCTTTTTAGGATTGCTGATCAGGGTTTATGGAATGTTCCCTCTCTTCCTCTACCACCCCAACACATACATTCTTGGAAATGTGATCTTTTTATATAATTACATAGAAAAGCATTCTTCAAGAAATTAATCATCTTCTCTAAGTTGATTTTAAGACTACAGAAGGGGAAGAGCATATAAAGAGGACATTTATTTTGCAGTTTATCAAAGTGTGAAGTATCATGTCAGTCCTCCAATATCCTCTCCCTCTTCCTCCCTCCTTTCCTTCTTCCTTCCTTGTTTCCATAAAAATCTTTTGTTTTAGGGCCAGCCATGCATTGATGATATTTACAGACCCAAGACATAGTAACTGAACTGAAGAAGAATGGAAAATTCTTTTTTTAGTTCTACTGGAATGAGAGACAGGTCAAACTCAAGTAGACTCTAGTACACAGATTGTGGTCAATTATTCTTACTATTTTGGATGAATAAGGGTCTTGGGAACTTAGGATCCAAGGAGCAGTAAGATAGTATCTACACCCAAGAATTAGAGAATCTAATTGGGAGACATTAGATGAGAGGATTATATTAGAGGATTGAGAGGATTATATTAGAAAACCAACCGAAAAGAGATGAGACCAATCTTACAGAATAAGGAGTCAATAAATTTTAGGAGAAAGAGAAGTGGAAGGCAAGAGTGAGGGAGGGAAGGTGGAAAGGAGGGATGAAGAAAGGGAGTCTGCTTCTCCCTCTCCCTCTGTGCTCTCTCTCAAGCAAATAAATAAAATCTTTTTTTAAAAAATTGACTCTACCTTCAGTAGGAAAACCTATTTAAAAAATGATAAAGATAATTCCATGAGGACCGTATCAAATCTTTCATGGTTTGAAAAATCCCAGTTATATCTCTCAACATGTATCTTGCCATTCAAATTGGGTTAGTCCTCATATTCCTTTCAGGGATGGCTCATCCTGTTCTCCAAGGAAGTGAGGGAGGAACTGAGGGAGAGGGAGGGAGGAAGGGAGGGAAGATCTTATAAAAGAGCATATATTAAATGACACATGAGGGGCACAGATAGTTCTTTAGGAATTTAGAGAAGATTCCAGGCCATGGGCTACTCTGAGAAAACTCCTGAATCATGTGGCGAGGCACAGGTCATGTCAAATAGTCAAACAAAACCAGAGGCCTCTGTTGTTTAGCCAACAACAAAATTTCTAAGAGATAAACACTTCTCAGGCAACAATCTACAAAATATGAATTCTTCTGAATTGCTAGACTTTCCTGAGTTTCTTGAAGTAGCAAGGTAATGTAAGACCCTAAAAACCACTGCCTCTTGGTGTCTTAAACCATGTATCCTTACAACATAAGCCTAAGATCTGCCTGTGTCGTTGGTGCTCTGCGCCTGAAGGAGACACCAAGGCATGCCCAGAAAAGGGGCTCAGCTGCCCTCCTCATAGAAGGGAAGACAGAGAGGCACTCCTTGTTTACCTCCTCTAAGCTGGGGCTTCCATGAGGACCCTATCAAGTCTTTCCTTTCTCTCCATGCAGGGTTGTAAGTTCTTGAACTAGCAGCTGTATAAGTAGCAATTTCTTAGATGAGTCCTAACTTCACCTCTTTTGGATGCTCACGTTCATATCTGAATCCCTTGATATTCCAGGTCCCATATGAGGAAAAACATCTCCAACTCTAAGTCTTCCATTTACCTATTGGCCGGCACTGTTGGTTCTTGTCCAAATACGTTTTCAGGATGAAGTGGGATCAAATATTCTTTTCCATTTAGGGCAAGAGAGGGGAAGGCATTCCTAGATCTCATCACATTTGAGAAAATAAGATGATAGTGAAGCTGGACCTGGAAATATGAGGCCCTATGGAAAGTATATCATTTGGTATCCCTTCAGACGGATACAGGCTTTGTGTATCTGTTTAATCTTTATGTAACAGGGGTGAGGAGATACTGGTTTTTTGTTAATAAGAGGCGTACCTCTCTTTCTTAGTGTTCCATTAAGACTTGATCACATGTGAAGTACACAAAATTACTTCTTTTCCTTTTTTTACTTATTCCTAACAGTCTAGGAATTTTCCCATTCTGAACTAATTTCTTGGGAAGCATATTAAATTATCTAAGCTTCAGATAAAAAAAAAATAATCACTTATTCTCAGGGAGCAGCACTCTTGGGCAGCGGTACTGGGCAGGCAGACCTTCAGGAGGAGGGACTTTGAAAGTTCACTTGAGAAGCTGTCTACTTTGTGGAAAAAACAGGACCTATTTATATTTTACTAGTGTGAACTGCAATCTGGATAGCGACCCATGTTAAGGCATGCCAGTTTTACTAGTTCATTATGCCCAGTTGGCCCGCCACGGGACACCCACCTCTCTGCCTACTGGTGATCTCTCTGTCAAATAAATAAATAAATCTTAAAAAAAAAAAAAAAAAAAAGTTACCTTTGGTCCAGTAGGGGCAGGACAAATCGCACCTTTGCCCTTGGAAAACCACTTGTTATCCCTCTGTTGCCTTCCAGACCCTACACCTGCACATGATCTGTCCTCTTTTTTCTCTGACGTTACCTCCTATCTGCCTCGTTCACTCTCTGGCTCTAGGGAGGATCTTGCTGTTTCTTCAGAGTTTTTTGGGGCCTGGAATACTGGTCCCAGATTTCCATGAGGTTCATTCTCTTACTTCACCTATGTGTCTATTCAAGTGTCACCAAAATGGGGAGGTTTTTCCTATCCCCTCCTTCTAAGCACACTGCCAGCCTCTCAATCATGATCCTCTGATTTTCTTTTATCATCAGTTTCTGATGTGATAGCACATGTATATTTAGTTTTGTTGACTGTTTTATCCACTAGAATACGAACTCACCTAGGGCAGGATGTTCATCTGTATGACTGTATGCCTAGGACCTATCTCTAGAGTCCAAAGCAGATGAACTGAGGAACAGAGCAAGGAATTAAGATAAGGAATATGGCACGCAGTTACCTAAAGGACTTACAGCCCCACATTAAGGGCAATTCAGAGCCACCAGTTAGAAGGGAAAACAAGGGGCATGGAGGTATTTGAGGGCAAGTCTCAGGCTCCATAGTAGGGGGGGATAGCAATCTATATTTTTGCATAAATAACTAAATGCCTCAAATTACGAGTTGGGATTACAAAATTTCCAGTATCCTCTCTAGTTCTAAAATTGTATGGGTCTATAAAATCCCACAAGCGTCATCAATTTGGTAAAACAGGATCCCTTGGGGATTCCTAGAAGATCCTAAACTAGGGGGAATTCTGTCAAGAGCCTACGGACAAGACAGAATGTTTAGCAAAGGGGTAGGCTTGTCCCTTTTTTCTTTTCCACTGGAAAGAATAAGAAAAACATAATAAGGAGTCAGAGTGTTTCAATAGTGGAAACTAGGAGAAATCACGGAAGGTGTGCTCTGTACTTTCCAAAGCGCCCTGTTGGCAAGCGTGTAGAGAAGTTGGAGAGTGAAGAGCTGTCACCAGGGCCCCAGGCAAAGCTGCAGAGAAGGTCAAGCCTACATTCTGCATTCCAACCCACCCCTTCCTTTCTGAGTCCACTTTTCACCCCAGTTATTGGACTCTAGCTATTGAGTTTCCTTGTGCTGCCATTTGCCTTCTAAATCATTCCTCTCCTTGACCGCTCTACTGCTCCGCACAGAGATTTGTCTTGTTGCCTTGTCATCCAGCTAGAGTTCCCATCTCCTGGGTGCTGATGGCAGCCCAAATGATGAAAAACACTTCTAGAACAGTGACCACGAGGCCCACAGAACATCTACAGTTTGAAACAAATGGTCCAGTGTCGTCTTCTTACATGGTCTTCTAGGACCTGAAATGGAGGGATAAAAACTGTAGTCTCAGACATGTTCTTCTGTGTACACACATACGCACCTGCGTGCACACCGCCCTCCCCGCCCAACTCACACACACACCCTGTTTCTCTGTCAGGTTACCCTGGAGGCTAGGAGACAGCAAACAAAACCTCGCTTTGGTAGAAATCCCAAGTGCGCAGCCTCATGCATGCTTATCTCAATACCCATGGGTTTGTAGGTACAATCTTTTGAGACTTTTCTAATCAGACCAGACTAGCAAATAAAGGTTTTCAGACAAAGCAATTTTCTAACCGGGGTCTTATGGCACAGACTGCAGAAAAACATCCTCTGATTTAACACAACAGTTGAATAGTAAGACTCCCTTTTAGGGTCACCTTGACATGGAGCCAGAGCAGAGACCCTCATTTTCACTGCGCCATTAAAGGATTTTATCCTTAATCCAGGATCTCAGGGGTAAGTGTGAGTTCCCAATGTCCTGACAAGCAGCTGCTGATGATTCCTGCGCCCATGTAAGTGCCTACCCTGGAGAGTTTTGGGGTTACTGAGGGGTGAGGATCCTATGAAAACACTGAGCTGTTAATTTGTCTCGGAGCCCTCATAATTTGCTGTATAAATGATCAGAATGACATCATTTTGTCCCCTAAGATGGTGAAGTTTGAGAGGGGCTGTTATTAAAAAGTGAGGCCAATGTCCAGTAGGGCCAGCCCGGACACAAGGGGGAAGTGAGTTTCTGCGGAGCCTGCAACAGCGACTCAAATCTAGTGCAACTGGGAGCATGAGCAGTGAACACGGGACAGCACCGTATCATTTATCTTGGATTTAAAGTAGACCTATGGTCAGACTTTGCAGGAATAGGACCCAGGAACCTGCATTTTTTTAATGGATACCCCAGGTGACTGTGAGGCCCAGCTAGCCAGACCGGAGATCACTTCCTATATAAAGGCCTCCTCTAGGGGAGTAGACAAGGGCTGGAGGATGTATGTGCTGATCCCTAGAAAATACGGGAAATCTCTCCAGGAGGTCTGCAAGGGGCAGACTGCCAGATGCAAGAGGTCTTGACCAGCTGTGGCGCAGGAGTGGGACAGTCTTAAGTGGATTTTTTTCTTTTTTAAGATTTTATGTATTTATTTGAGAGAGAGAGCACAAGCAGAGGAGTGGGGCAGAGGGAGAGGGAGAGAAAGAATCTCAAGCAGACCCCGGGCTGAAAGGAGAGTCTGATGTGAGGCTTGATCACAGGACCCTGGGATCATGACCTGAGCCACAGGCAGATGCTTAACTGACTGAGCCACTCAGACATTGCTATATTTTGAAATCAATATGTAATTTCTGAAAATCTAAACTCCTTTCAGACATTTCATTGGGATTGTATAGAAACAACAGGCCAATTTGGGACAACAGATATGTTAGCAATATTGAATTTTTAAATCTGTGAACAAAGTTTATTCCTGTGTTTTTAGGTCTTCAATTTCTCTCAGCAATGTTTTGTAGTTTTCAGTGTAAAAGTCTTACATGCATTTGTTCAATTTTTTCTAAGTAGTATCTTGTTCTTGATGCTATTATAAAATATTTTCAAATTTTTACTTTGCAATTATTCACTGCTAAGACATAGAAATGCAATTTATTTTTGTGTTTTGACCTTGCATACTAAGACCATGCAAAATTCACTGATTTAAGCTTGAAATCAGGCAACATGATGCCCCAAGCTTTATTTTTCTTTTTCAACATTTCCTTAGCAATTCAGGGTCTCTTCTGGTTCCATACACATTTTAGGATTGTTTGCTCCAGCACTTTGAAAAATGCTGGGGGAATTTCGATCGGGATGGCACTGAAAGTATAGATTGCTCTAGGCGGTACAGACATTTTAACGATGTTTATTCTTCTGATCCAGGAACTTGGAATGCTCTTCCATCTTTTTGTGACTTCTTCAGTTTCTTTCATGAGTGTTCTATAGTTCCTCAAGTACAGATCCTTTACCTCTTTGGTTAGGTTTTTTCCCACGTATCTTATGATTCTTGGTGCTATAGTAAATGGAATCAACTCTCCCTTTCTGAATCAATTTCCCTTTCTGTATTTTCATTGTTAGTGTATAAGAAAGAAACTGATTTCTGCACATTGAGTTTGTATCCTGACATATTACTGAATTGCTGTATGAGTTCTAGTAGTTTGGGATGGAATCTTTGGGTTTTCCATATAAAGTATCATGTCATCTGTGAAGAAACAGAGTTTGACTTCTTCTTTGCCAATCTGAACACCTTTTATTTCTCTTTGTTGTCTGATTGCTGTTGCTAGGACTTCTGATACTATGTTGAACAAGAGTGGTGAGAGTGGGCATCCTTGTCATGTTCCTGATCTCAAAGGGAAGGTGATCAGCTTTTCCCCATTGAGGATGATATTCACTGTGGGTTTTTCATAGATATATTTTATGAAGTTGAGTAATGTTCCCACTACCCCTATACTCTGAAGACTTTTAATCAGGAACGGATGCTGTATTTTGTCAAATGCTTTTTCTGCATCAGTTGAGAGGACCATGTGGCTCTTCTCTCTTCTCCTGTTGATTTGTTCTATCATGACTTATTTGAGAATGTTGAACCACCCTTGCATCCCAGGGATAAATCCCACCGGTCATGGCGGATAATCTTTTTAATGTACTATTGGATCCTATCAGCTAGGATCTTATTGAGAATCTTGGCATCCATATTCATCAGGGATATTAGTCTGAAATTTTCCTTTTTGATGGGGTCTTTGGGTTTGGGGATAAGGGTAATTCTGGCTTTACTACAAAGCTGTGATCACCAAGACAGCATAGTACTGGCACAAAAACAGACACACAGACCAGTGGAACAGAGAGTCCAGATATGGACCCTCAACTCTATGGTCAAATAATCTTTGACAAAGTAGGAAAAAATATCCCAATGGAAAAACGACAGTCTCTTCAATAAATGGTGCTGGGAAAACTGGACAGCTATGTATAGAAGAATGAAACTCGACCATTCTATTAAACCATACACAAAGATAAACTCAAAATGGAAGACCTCAATGTGAGGCAGGAAACTATCAAAATCCTAGAGGAGAAAATAGGTAGTAACCTCTTCGACATCAGCCACAGCAACTTCTTTCAAGACATGTCTCCAACAACAAAGGAAATAAAAGCAAAAATGAACTACTGGGACTTCATCAAGAAAACAGCTTCTGCACAGCAAAGGAAACAGTCCACAAAACAAAGAGGCAACCCACAGAATTGGAGAACATATTTGCAAATGACACTATAGACAAAGGGCTGATATCCAAGATTTATAAAGAATTCCTCAAACTCAACACCCAAAATACAGATAATCACATCAAAAAATGGGCAGAAGATATGAACAGACAATCCTCCAAAGAAGACATACAAATGGCTAATAGACACATGAAAAAATGTTCATCATCATTAGCCATCAGGAAAATTCAAATCAAAACCTCACTGAGATATGACCTTGCACCAGTTAGAATGGCCAAAATTAACAGGACAGGATACAAGTGTTGGAGAGGATGTGGGGAAAGGGGAACCCTCTTCCACTGTTCGTTGGGAATGCAATTTGGTGCAGCCACTTTGGAAAACAGTGTGGAGATTCCTTAAGAAATTAAAAATAGAGCTTCCCTATGACCCTGCAATTGCACTACTGGATATTTACCCCAAAGATACAGATGTAGGGAAAAGAAGGGACATCTGTAGCCCAATGTTCATAGCTGCAATGGCCACAATCACCAAACTGTGGAAAGAGCCAAGATGCCCTTCAACAGACAAATGGATAAATAAGATATGGTCCATATATACAATGGAGTATTATGCCTCCATCAGAAAGGATGAATACCCAACTTTTGTATCAACATGGATGGGACTGGAGGAGATTATGCTGAGTGAAGAAAGTCAAGCAGAGAAAGTCGATTATCATGTGGTTTCACTTACTTGTGGAGCATAACAAGTAGAATAACACGAAAGACATGGGGAGATGGAGCGGAGAAGTAAGTTGGGGGAAATCAGAGGGGGAAACAAACCATGAGAAACTGTGAACTCTTAGAAACAAACTGAGGGTTTTGGAGAGGAGGAGGTGAGGGGTTGGGTGAACCTAGTGGTGGGTATTATGGAAGGCTCGTATTGCATGCAGCACTGGGTGTGGTGCATAAACAATGAATCTCAGAACACTGTAAAAATTAAATAAAATTAATTTTTAAAAATTCACTGATTAATTCTAGTAGGTTACTTTGTAGATTCTTTAGGATTTTCTTTGTAAATCATCATGTCATCTCTGAATAATGACAACTTTATTCTTTTCCAAGTTGCAGGCACTTTATTGCTCTTGCTTGCATTAATACACTGGCCAGGAATTCCATTACAATTTAAATTATAGCGATTAGATGGCACATCCTTGCTTTATTCCTCATCTTAATCTCAAGGAAAACCATAAAAATTTTTGCCATTATGTAGAATGTACGCTTTTCTAACATGCTTATCTGGTTAAAAATGTTTCTTTTTGCCCTGATGGTTAAAAGTTTTACTCACAAATGGATATTAAGTTTTGTCAAATGCTTCTACTGTATCTGTTAACATAATCATATGCTTTTCTATTTTATTGTCTTATTGTGGTATATCCTATTGAAAGATTTTAAAATTATAAAAAACAACCTTGTGGCCCTGAAATAAACCCCACTTGGTAAGTATGTATTATTCTCTGTAGTGCCAACTTCAGTTTGCTAAATTTTTATTAAAGATTTTTGGCTTCTATTTTCACAAGGAATATTTATCTACAGTTTTTTCTTTTTATGTATTTATCTGGTTTTAAAACCAGGGAAGTAAAATAAATTAGGAAATATTCTCTCCACCTTGATTTTCTGAGTTTCTATGAAATCAGCATCATTTCTGAAATGTGTGATAGAGTTAACCAGTGAAGCTATTTTTATCTGAAGTTTACCTAAAGTTTTAAAAAAATCATTAGTTCAGTTTATATGTTAGATATAGGATTCTATGATATAAATATGGTTATTCAGATTTTCTGTTTCTTATTGTGTCAATTTTGGCAATTTATGTCTTCTAAGAAATGTGTTCATTTTTTGTAAAGTTGTCAAATTTATTGTCAAAGAATTCTTCACAGTATTCTATTATCATTTTAATTGGCCATAGGATCTATAGTGAAAATGACTATTTCATTGCTGATATAGATTTTTAAAAAATTTTTTTCTTGATCAGCCTGGCATTTACCAATTTTACAAATCTTTTCCAATATCTAGATTTTCCCTCCCATAGATTTTTATCTATGGTTTATTTTTTTTTCATTGATTTCTGGTCTTTTTTAAAATTTCAAATACATTTTTATTGATATAATTATATTTGTATTTTTTATTTTTAAAATATTAGATTTCTGTTCTTATTCATTATTTTACTCCTTCTATTTACCTCGGGTTTAAATGCTTCTCTTTTTATAGCTTCTTAATGTGGAAACTTATATAAATGATTTTAAACTTCTTTTCTAATATAAGCATTAAAATCTAAACGTTTGTCACTTGGCATTGTTGCTGCTGCATTCCACAGATGCTGATATACCGTGTTTTCACTGTTTTTCTTTTCTTTTCTTTTTAAAGATTTTATTTATTTGAGAGTGAGCCAGCACAAGCAGTTGGAGTGGCAGGCAGAAGGAGAAGCAGGCTCCCCACTGCACAGGGAGCCCAATGCAGGGTTCGGTCCCAGGACCCTGAGATCATGACCTGAGCCGACGGCAGACACTTAACCAACTGAGCCACCCAGACACCCCCTCACTTTAAAAGGTAAAAATAAAGCTTTTTTTCTCATTCCCTTTGTAGTTTCTTCTTTAAACAGAATATACACACACAAACATATAAGAATAAAAAGAAATGGCATTATATTCTATCTGTAACCTGCTTTCAGACTTAACAGTAAATCAAGAACACCTTTCTGATCATTTTCTGCAATATCATTTTTCATGCAATTTAGTACATTACAGATCTTTGTACAAAATTTATTTAAACTAGGCCTCTATTTTTGGATAACTTAGTTGTTCCCATTTTTTTCAGTTACATATTGTTGTGATAAATATCCTCATATAGTAGCTTTTGTGTAACTAAGAGATTTTTTTCATTGTATAGTTTTCTAAAAGTGGCATTGATATATATGGGGATCCACTTTCAAGGCACTTTCCCATTTTGATACTGACTTCTTGGACCTGAGCCTGTATTTTTTGCATGGTTCATTTTTTCCTACAGAGTTGATGTGGTCTGTGGGCTGCATCAGCCCTCAGGCACAGCAATTTGGCATTCACAGAGGTGAAAAATAGTCAACTGCCAACATCCAAGATTGCAGGGGAAAGGTCTTATATCCACATCTGGATTTTCAGGTTCTCCTGGTTAAGTGGGAATCTGGCAACACTAAACCAACATTCCTACATGATAAGACTTAGTGGGAAAGGAGTAATTACTTTAGATAGGGCAGTCTCTTTCCATGTTGTCATAGTTCTTAGTCTGTACCTCTTGATTAGGACATGGCTTGACTCTTAGAGGATTTGGGTTCATCACCCCTGATCTGGTAGGACAGAACCTACGAGAAAGCTCACACCAGTCATATGCAGGCAAACCCTGGCTTACCAAACCATGTGACCTTTCCCAGTGCACAGGACACCTCCTTGCACTTCATTCTCTAAGAAATTCTAGAGCTCCACCTGGTAACCTATCAGATTTGTCCTTCCGAAACAAAAATCTGTTCTTCGGAGTTAGAGAACAGAGATCGTCTTCTCTGTGCTTTAATACACATGAGTTTTTCTAGGCAAACATTATCTCTAATACTATGCAAATGTAATGTACCCACATCACGGCTCTCAGATTTTCTGGGTCTTGGTTTACTGAAGATACAGCCCTCCCCTACCAGCAGTTTTTAACTCATGGCAGTTATGTTAGGATCAAATTTTGAATGTGGCATGATTGCCGTCTCTTCCCCTCCCCTAGCCAGCCAAAGGGAATTCTCTAATTACCAGATCAATCTCCCTATTATTTTTCTTCCTACAAAGAGGAATTTTTTTTTTTTTTTCTGCTACAGGAGAGGTAAAGTTCATATGCATGCTGAAGCGATACAGAAAATAGTGAGGACAGACAGAAAGAGGAGAATGATGTGTTGAGAGCAATTTTGGGGAATTGTGAATGGAAGGGCTCTGCACTGGCACCAATGTGAGGGAGACAGGAAGAAGAAGAAAAGAGATTTGAATACATATGGTCTTTGGATCTGGATTCCCTTTATGGTTCCCAGGGAACCTAAAGAAGGGGTTTGAGTTACTGAAATTACTTTTGGTTGTAGGAAGCTGTTTTCTTGACTGCAGTTCTGTTCGGAGACCAAACTGTCTCTGGCCCGGGTTTATAAGGTTACACAGGCTTGTGGATACATTTTCCTTGTTCATATCCTTCTTACATTGTGCTATGGTTATATTAATTTGCTCTTTGTGAGACACCAAGTACCGGACACCTGTTTAAACAGATTTAAGATTGTTCCTTCTGGCTGGAAGTTTTGTTGTGTACCCTCTTCAAAAAAAAAAAAAAAAAAAGTCCAAAACAGAGACAACTGAGACATAGATTTCTGTTCTCCTTTTCTGTTTAGATTTCTGATTCTACAGTTTTCCTGAGGTGGGGAGTCCACATTAAAGGTCATAATGCTTCTGGCTCTAGGGTTGGATTTCTTAAACACATCCTCAGGTCAGCTGGAGGGCTAGAGTTTATTACTTTTTAAAAACCAAACCCCTGCCAAGTGAAAGGAGAGAAGGGCATGTTTAGATTAAAGTGCTTGATGTTCAAATTCTGTCGTTTGTTGACATTTTATTGCTCAATGCAGTTTTTTCCTATCCTTCAGGGCATTTTGCTTAATGGTTTCCCAGGAACACTGTGATGAGGCTTCAAAGCAAACCCTAGGTTTTAGCAACAATGCTCTTATTCCAGTTTATGTGAGTCACATGTCCAAAGCCTTGTACACATCTCAAGTTTTTCCCGTAAACACTCATGCCCAGAAAATATGGGAAACCATGTTAACAAGCCATACTCGATGTCGTACACTAATATGCAAACAAACCAGGTTAATTCCAGCGTAATAGATTTTTGTGTCACTGCGAGGCAAAGGGGTATACCTACACTAGATGCTAGCTCTCCTAATGTCCTTCAACAGGATCTGTCACAGGGGTCTGATAGAGCTGGCTGTTGGGTACAAATCTGTCAGTAGGAATTGGCTAGGTAGCTGTGATGCCTTCAACATTCAATTATTACAAACACACCAACAAAATGATGTACAACACCAAGAAGTCTGTCCTTCACGATTATTTATTACCTGGGTCAAGAGGAATATGAGCCATTTATTACCTTTAAAGTGGTTCTCATCTGACTGACCCCCATATATGCTAGCAAAACATGGCTTCCTGAGGGGATATATTTTAGTACTTTTATAGTTGAAAAATGAACTGCTGATGCTTAGACCTGGCACTTAAAGTGGTGTCTAATTTCTCTCTTCCAATGATCTCCTTCTGGAGCTGATTCTTTCTCCCTCTTTCTCTGTTTGCACTGTATTGGGTGCCTGTCATGGCCAACCAGGTCAGTCTGAATGGGAGCTTTTCTCAGAAGGCAGCCCCACTCAAATGAGTAGAAAGAAGGAGAAGAAGAGATGACTGCCGTTCACTTACCTCTGTAAAGTTCCCTAGAGGTATGGTGAGCTCTCTTTCTCTGTACAGTTAAGAAACATAGTGACCCTTCTCACAAGTGCTGGCAGGTGGCCGACCTCTCAGGTCTCTCCTCAGAGTACCATGCTTTTCCTTTCCAGGTGTTTAGTACTAAAAAGCAGAAGAAATGGTGCTCTTACCTTCCAATAAGAAGATTTAATCACAGGTCATGTTGGCAGAGCCACTTCTGTGGTGATGGTTTCTACGGGTACAATCTTCCAGGAACGAACATCAGCCAGACCTGCAACGTTTAAGGAGACTGTGGGGTTTGAACTTGTGTTTTGGAAAATGCTAGTCCATGTCTGAAACTTCATCTGACAGGACTTTCTGCACTATGCATTGTGCAAGAGAAGACATTTGCAGCCCTGGTTTTTAATTTTCTTCTCTTTTGTGGGCAGAGAGACGGACCTCAATGTTATTTTAACTTTGTTTGCTCCGGGCAAGGAGATTTATTTAATTAGGTAGCCAATCCAGAAATTCTGTTGCTGCACATTTTGTGTCATACAGGCTGTGGTGTGTCTGGAAAACAGAAGGGGCATGGGAGAGGAAGCTCAGCCTTTGAAACTTGCCTAGAAGGAGGCTGAAGGATATTCAAATAAAGTATTTTTAAGGGTTCACTGGGCCGAGATGAATTCTAGCAAAATGGCGCTAGAAATCAGAGGTGTGATTTTTCTTAATTGTCATGATGTCAGTGTGGGAAGAAAGCATGGTTCAGAATTCCCTTGGAAAGTTGCTTTTGTAGATGCAAGCAGAAAGAAGGGCTTTCCATCCTCTCCTGACCACTCTGAAACTTAAGGATAAATGGCTTCTGTTGGAGACTTATCATGACAATCCAGCAAGGGTTGGGAATGTGACATCACAGGATTTTTTTCACAGACGTGTGTGCAAATCCAGATAAACCTGGAAGTCTGCAGCCAGGATGCCAGGCATCTGTTGAGATAAGGAACAAACAGAATGGAGCTTTTCTCCTTGCAGTCTCTATAGGTTTTGGAAACCGGCTGAGACTCTCTACATCTTGCATGTGGGTTGGGAGAGGCAGCCTCCATCAGTAACATAAGGAAGGACCAGCAACTCTGCAAGTCTACCAAATATTTACTCCCTGTACCTGCAGTTTACTGCCTGTAGCAAGTTTATGAAAATTTTAAATATGTTTATGTTTAAAAATACATGTCTTTCAATAGAGATGAATGCAAGGGAAATAAATCCTATAGAGATAAGTAATTTTAGTAATTTGCTTATGTGTTCTTGGTGCTAATTAACCTACATAGGGAGACAGATGATGTGAAGGAGAAACTGGAGGTGAGGGAAGGGAGTGTGAGTTAGTCACCTGTGAAAACAAGATTAGATTTTTTTAAAAGAGTTTATTTATTTATTTATTTCAGAGAAGGAGAGAGAGAGAGAGAGAGAGTGTGTGTGTGTGTGTGTGTGTGTGATCGTGCAAGTGAGCAGGGGGAGAAGCAGAGACTGAAGGGGAGGGAGAATCTTAAGCAAACTCCATGCCCAGAACTCAGAGCTTGATCTTAGGACCACACGATCATGACCTGAGCTGAAATCACGAGTCAGACACTGAACCAACTGAGCCACCCAGGTGCCTCTGAAAAACAAGATTGTTTGAGCAACGAGCAATAGAAGTGAAAAGAACCACCAAAAATCACTGGGGAGAGGAGCTTTATGTAAAACAAAAGTTCTCTTCACCTCTCATAAACTCTAATTTTCTTCAAACTCAGATATCACGCTCTACCTGTGTAGTAGGATGAGTTTTCCTCCATCATATACCACCTCTCTCTGCCCCACTGGCCCCACTCTTTCTCCCACCTAGCCAAGACCTTGTCCTTCTGTCTGGATCTTATGGGGCCTAAAGAACAGAATATGGCTTTTTGTGATGTAACTCAAGTTATGGAAGGAAATCAGGACGTAAGTTACGGGCAATATCCATAGTAGCACCATTCATCTTTGCTATGAGAAGACCTGTTGCCCTACCTACCTCCAACTGTAAGGTCCTAGGCCCCATCCTCACCTCCCCTTGCCTAGTGGGGCAAAGAGAGGAGGATAGCCCATGCTGAGTGCTGCAGCCAAGAGGAAACTGAACTTGGGATGGAGTGCAAGGCGAAGTAAAAGGAGGAAGACATAGGAGGAAGGTCAAGGAGTTTGTCCCTTAAGGTCATCTGAGAAGCAGCCACCAAAATGGGATTAGATGTGCAAGAGGTTCCTTGAGGAACATGACTATCTGAAAAATAAAGGGGGAGGGGCAGGAGGTGGCAGGGTAAACCTTCAGACTGGGGTGCAGGGCTGACACAGGGGAAGGAAAGAGGGAAGGGCAAAGGGGAATCATACAGGAACTCTCAGAATATGCCATATTGTGGAGAAAATGGTGCCAAGATAAAGGGGAGTCCCAGGCCACCACCATCCCTTAGAAGAGTCCCCCAGCTAATACCCCTGCTGTGCTCATTGTCCAAGAAAACCTGGGGAGAAGTGTGGCCCTGGGGTGAGCACCACAATGAAGTGGGAGGTGCGTCCCATAGAATCTTCTCAAGACAGCTCAGCAAGACTAACTTCACAGCCACAAGGAGGGACCCATGGTGCCGACACAGGCAAGGTCATGGTGAAGGTTCTAAGGGTCTAGGACCATGGCCCTGCATCTGGGCTAGAGCAAGAAGACAAGTGGGATTATACAGAGGACTCATTTCTCAATCTCTGCTCACTTGTTTATGGGTGAGAAAACCCTGCTCGGTCAAGTTCAGGGCAGACTGAACATTATACGAGATTCTCAGAGTTGGACCAGTCCAACTACTACCAATTGTAGGCTACCAGTCCTGTGGATACGTGATGTTGTGTGCAGATCTGGGAGGCTCCTTTTTATAATAGCATTACCTGGGGACTGGGGTAGCCAACCACTGTACCTGAGTTCATATGTCTGCCTTTATTAAATGCAGACCTTACAGGACACCTGCCTGGCCTCAGCCAAAGTCAAAGGGATTCCTCCCTCCTCTCAATAACACTGTCTCCTAAGCCCCCACCCCTATATTATATCTGTCTTGCACTTTACATATGTGTCTCTATGACTTGTCCCATCCTTGAAAGATAACGCACAATTTGAAGCTAACTATTGTCTTATACTTTGAATCAGTATTCTCTTGCATACATAGTTGTTTTGGGTTTTCACATCAGGTAAATAAAGGGAATGAGCAGTCAGTGGGGTAAGTGGGGGAAAAAAAACCCAAAGAAACATATGTATTTCAGCCCATTTACTTTTCAGGATTAGCAGTCACTTATAATAGAAGACTCAGATGTATTTCAACCAAGAAAAAGAATCAATATATACAATGTTGTCAATTTATATGATGCTATCTGTCATATATTTTTATTTAAAAAAACAAAGTATGAGGAAATAAGGACAAAGAAAGAAGGTGAAGTTGGCCTGGGTACAGCTACAAAAAAATGAAGCTAAGGATTGCTACTGAGATTGAATACAAACCTTACTCTTGACCTTTTCCTGGCAGGCAAGACAAAAAGGAAAACACAAGTTATATAAGGTTCTTATTAGCTAGTAAAAAGAAGCATGCCATCTTTTCTGTACAAGCAGATTATTTTTCCCCCCTAGCACTAACTTTAAGAATTTCTTTTATGGTCCCTTATAAAGCCATTGACTTTTAAAATATAAAAGTTATATTTATAAAAATATAAAATATACGATGGTTTCAATTTTATAAAAAAAAACAACCTTAAAAAATAATAGAAACTTCTTTTTTCTGTATGGTCATTTCTTATATTGATTTTTGATAAATGTCATAGTTCAGAGATGGCATTTCTTTGGGGATTTAGGATGGAGTTCAGCCCCCAGCAGGGAAATGAAGTTGAAGGATGATGTCTGGGCCTGTACCCTATAGAAGGGACCCTCGGAATGGTGGGATCCAGTTTGTAATGCCCACGGGCTAAGTAGCAATATGAGATTATTAGCAAACAAATGAAGTTGTATTAAAAGAGAATATTTTATCAAGATCAGAAGCTTTTGCACAGCAAAGGAAACAGTTAACAAAACCAAAAGACAACTGACAGAATGGGAGAAGATATTTGCAAACAACCTATCAGATAAAGGGCTAGTGGCCAAAATCTATAAGGAACTTATCAAACTCAACACCCAAAGAACAAAGAATCCAATCAAGAAATGGGCAGAAGACATGAACAGACATTTCTGCAAAGAAGACAAACAGATGGCCAACAGACACATGAAAAAGTGCTCCATATCACTCAGCATCAGGGAAGTACAAATAAAAACCACAATGAGATACCACCTCACACCAGTCAGAATGGCTAAAATCAACAAGTCAGGAAATGACAGATGCTGGCGAGGATGCGGAGAAAGGGGAACCCTCCTACACTGTTGGTGGGAATGCAAGTTGGTGCAACCACTCTGGAAAACAGTGTGGAGGTTCCTCAAAATGTTGAAAATAGAACTGCCCTATGACCCAGCAATTGCACTATTGGGTATTTACCCTAAAGATACAAACGTAGTGACCCGAAGGGGAATGTGCACCCGAATGTTTATAGCAGCAATGTCCACAATAGCCAAACTATGGAAAGAACCTAGATGTCCATCAACAGATGAATGGATCAAGAAGATGTGGTATATATACACAATGGAATACTATGCAGCCATCAAAAGAAATGAAATCTTGCCATTTACGACAACATGGATGGAACTAGAGCGTATCATGCTTAGCGAAATAAGTCAAGCGGAGAAAGACAACTATCATATGATCTCCCTGATATGAGGAAGTGGTGATGCAACCTGGGGAGTTAGGGGGGTAGGAGAAGAAACTAGATGGGATTGGGAGGGAGACAAACCATAAGTGACTCTTAATCTCACAAAACAAACTGAAGGTTGCTGGAAAGATGGGGGTTGGGAGAAGGGTGGTGAGGTTATGGACATTGAGGAGGGTATGTGCTATGGTGAGTGCTGTGAAGTGTGTAAACCTGGTGATTCATATACCTGTACCCCTAGGGATAAAAATATGTTTATAAAAATTTTTTTAAAAATGTAAAAAAAAAAAAAAAAAGAGAGAGAGAGAATATAACCTTGGCTGTATTCTTTTTTAATTTGGCCCAACAGCTGGGTCCCAACAGTTAGATCTCAATTTGACACTGGGCCTTTATCGTAATAAATTCCATACACATGCAATGATCTAAAATTGACCCTGCTAAGACCCAAACAAGCGTTCCCAAGGAAAAATCCTCTGGTTTACCCATCCACTGAAGCACGAGACACAATGAAAGGAGCTGCTATTGTATTCTGAGATTCCTCGAGACTGGCCTAGGCTAATGTGCTCTCAAAGCTCCCTCGGGAGACAACCCTGACTGGAGATTAGTGTGTAGGAAGGTTCCTAACAGATGGCTCCCGGGGTCAGTTCCTGAGGAAGACAAGAGGAGGGGAGCGGAGCAGAAGGGAGGCAGAGGAGGGGCGCAAGACAAAGTGGAGGAGGAAGTGAAGTGAAAGCCAGCGGGGGCACTGGACCGGGCGTGCCTTTCTGGAGGTGCCTCTCGTTGGGGGAGGGGCTGGGGCCCTCGACCCCACCACTCACTGGATCCAAGCTGTCCTTCTGAGGCGATGTCCTCAGGAGTATTCCCTGAGGAAGCTACCACGTCAGGGCTCTGGGCCAGCCGCCGCCAATGAGGGGGGCTATGTCCCAGACTTTTGAAGGTGGTCCCTCACAACGGATCGGGGATTTTTCTAGGCGCCATGTCCCGAACTAGCAGAACACACTTTACTCCTGAAGCATGACTAAAATAATCTCCCAGACCTCCCGGTCTTTGTGACATGCGGCTTTATTCCCACAGCCTGGATGGATGCGCTTTCTTCTGTAGGATGAGCACCCCCACCCCGTTCGGTTTTCTCTTCGGCCGCTCCTACCCGAGGGCGGCTACAACCAGGGACCTAGTCGGTGAAGAGCTTATCTGACTCACTTCCGGAATTTGGAGGGACGGTCCATAAGCCGACGCAGCGGCTCATGAGCCGGGTTCTTTCTCTTCTCTTTGAGTCCCTTTTTGGCAGGTCACTTCCAGGCTTCTGGCTGCAGGAGTCACTGCTGTGTCCTAGAGCGGAAAGCACGCGCAGCAAACCAGGAAGGCCAGGCACGCTTCCTCCTCCCCAACACTTCCGGAAGCGCTGTAAGAGCGCTACCGGCTTCCCATTGGCCAGAGCCGAGTCACGTGACTGTACCTAGTTTCCGGGACTCCTAGGAAAGTCGTTTTATCTGAGAACATTTAGCTGGCTGCACTTAATTGGGAACAAAGAGAGAAAGGCTGTTGACTGGTAAGACAACCAGCACGGCCGCGCACGAGTCATAGAAATGAAATCCTTCCTCCCTTGGTCCTCATGGGCTGAAGGACGGCATGAAACAGACGCCATAGAAAGAAAACAAATACAGTTATAAAATATTCATGCGACTAGGGGCGCAGCATCGTAACAGAGAGCTCTGCTTTCCAGATTTCTCCTGTTGAACTCAGACTCTCCACATTTCATCAAGAGCAATATACATTCATTACCCCAGATTTATGCTTGCCTTTCTGCCCCTTGGGACAGAGCTGTGCACGTGGTAGTCATTCGCAGTGTATGTGTTCGTGTGTGTCTGTGTGTGTGTTGTGTAAACAAAGGAGCGTCTTTGGCGTACAATATAGCACTGCACTGTGTCCTCACGTCATAAAATCATGAAGTCGTGTGTCCTGGTGGCATATATGGGAAGCCCCGCAGTGGTGGTTGAGGAGTGGTTTTGGGATGGGTTTCAGTCTTTGCTTGGCTGTGCTTTTGTCTTCCTTATGCCCCCGCCAGATGGGTAGCTTTCCGATGATTTGATTTCATACATCCAGACTTTAGAGAACTTTGAAAACAATGGAAAAGCGACCCCCAGTATGGTTTAAAAAGTGCAATGGCCCAATCCTTTCTTGAAAAATTATGATTTCTTCTACCCCTCCCATCCAGAAAAGAAGCCTCAGTTTCTATAATTATATGATTTTGAACTTTCTGCATATGAAATTCTAGTATGGAGTAGGATTTCCATATATACACATTAAACTTATGGATACTGCTTAGTGAAACAGAAGAATATGACGCTGCCAGTGGTATTTCCTGAAAACACCTAATACCCTCTTTATATTTAGACCTAGGTGCAGGGGCTCATCATTCTTCCCCTTTCTTTGAGGAAGGGTTTTTTTCTGTCAAACTGTCTTCTCAAACATTATTCTGATAGACAGTTCACAGCCTCACACAATTAGAAATAGGGCCCACGGTGAATGTCACATGATTCTGAGTTTCTGATATGCTCCCAGCTGATGCCCATACTAATGTTCTCTGGCCACACCTTCATGATTGGAATTGTGGGGAAAGTTTTTACAAATACTTCTCTCTGGGTTCTACCCAGAGAGTTAGATTTATTATAGGTTTGGTGTGGGCATCAGGTTTTTAATTTTTTTTTTAGCAGGGAGGGAAGGCAAAGGAAGAGGGAAAATCCCAATCAGACTCTGCACTGAACACAGAGCCCAACGTGGGGCTTGACCCCGTGACCAGGAGATCACGCCTGAGCTGAAATTGAGAGTCAGATGCTTAACTGACAGAGCCACCCAGATGTCCCTGGACATCAGTTTTTTTAAAAGCTACCCCAGATGATTCTAATGTATAGCAATATTTGAGAACCATAAGCTCTGAACCAATTACTTTTCCCCATGTGTCCATGTGTCCCTTACATATCCTTGTGCGCCCCCACCATGGTTAATACCAACTTCTGGGGGGTTTTATTCCAAGACAGTGCCTAGCACGGGGCCCCATTCTTGGTATGGGCTCAATCAGAGTCTGATGACCACATCAGCATATAGAAAGATGCTGTTCTATTCACATGCTGTGGCAAGAAGGAAGAGAGAATTTACTTTTCATTGTAAATATGGGTTCAGCACACTTCATACTCACTGCAGTTCCTTTGCCAGGCTTCTTCCAAGGAAAGCCCATAAAAGGGGTTTTCCAGATCTTGGGAACCTAGGCAGACAAAGGGGGAAAATGGAGAGCAGAGATGTCAGCAGAGGAAAGAGAGGAAGGGAAGGAAGGACAGAGAGAAAAAGAGGAGGAGGGAGAAGTGATGGAAGAAGAATGGGGAAGAAAGAAGAAGAAACTAAGATGGATATAAGGGTAGCAGAAGTTGAAAAACACTAACAAAAATTGCTGGTAGATACTTACTAATCACCATCTCTGAGAGACATCAGAGGTTCTTGTGGAGCTCAAAGAATGTAGGATCTCATTAGTAGACAGGAATCAGGCACTCAAAAAGTTACACTGAACTATGCAATGGAGAATAAAGGGAAATAAAACTGGAGATAACATGGGACTTATAGAGAGACCCATCAACAAATGAGAGTTCCAAGGCAATAGATAGCATGAACTCCATTTTCATGTGGGGAAATGGTATTAACTCCGTTGCTATGGATTCCTTATTCTTACTTGGCTTTATTAGCTTAACTCAGATTATGTACATAGGTGGCTCCTGGAGAGATAACATTTAACCCATTCCATTATCAGGGGGTCTTTCGGGGTATTATTTAAATATTTTGTAGTTATTTCCTCAAGCCTATACCATCCAGTATGTTGCCTGCAAATATTCTGAGAAAAAAATTAATTTCAATATTTACTTGAAGATAGATACCTTTGAGAGTCCTCATCCCACTCCTAACCCCACGATGCCCATCTAGAAGTTTCTTCTTAGAGTTGAGGTCATGGTACTAATGTTTTATGAGACTACGGAATGGGCATTCAATCCATTCAAAGTGGTGAAGGTTTGGTATCTTGTTATCTTTTCTAAGAAATGTTCTTAATTTGATGGGTTGAACTTCGGCAAAATGAGTCCCTTTAGTGACATAAAAGCAGCCAGTCTTTAAAAGACGCTGACAGATGCTGAGAGAGTTTTTTACAGTGGGGCTGAGTTTCCAGCTCTGCTGCATGTAATTAGGCAGGCAGATAGAGCTTCACTCATTTTACTAGCCCAGTGGGAGGGAGAGGGGGCGGGGGGCCCCAAAGTTCCGCTAACTTCAAGGAAACACTCTCTCTTTCTTTAACATGTGTGTCTCCATTTCTGTGAAGAAATAAGTCTGTGTTTCATTTTATAAATTCTGCACACAACTGAGCTTGTGGTAAGGAACACATCATTTCTATTTATTTCAAGCAAGCGTAATTTATCCATTTCATAAAGAACTTGGATGGTAAAGATGGTATACATGTGTGATTTAAGGATCAGCATTTTTAGTGTGCTAACAACATCAATAAACACAGAATGCATTATGTCGGCAGTTTGGCTCATCTGAATCTACTTGATTTTCCTATTTTGCCTTTTTTTTAAATTTAATCTTTGGTCTTCAGGGTTTAATATTCTGGTGTCTGAAGTGCTTGTGTCCATAAACAATTGAATTGCCAGTTTTCTTGGTCAAGGTAGCATCTCTTGTTTTCAAACTCTTGGTTTTCTCTGCTACATTTAATTGGGAACTCTGTGTCTGGCTCATAAAAATCTCTACAGAATGTTCCCCCCTTCAACTTTTAAGTTTAAAAACCCAGTCTGTCTAAGAACAAAGCTGGGGCTTCTGGGGAACAGAAAGAGAATTCTCTGGGTACCTTTCCCTTGCAAGCCCCATTCTAGAATGAAATCCAAAACTTGGCTTATGTGTACCAAGCAGAAATCACGAGAATCTCCACATGTGCTGGCCATATATTCTATATTAGAATTGCAAACCTAGGACCCCACAATAAAATGTGAAGAAGTAGAGAGGATCCCTGAGGCCAAGGGGCCAAGATCAGAATAGGGACTCTCATTTGAGGAAAAAAACCACATGAGCAACTCAGAGCTATGAAGGACACTAGGCTATAATGACAAGAACTCAGAGGACCCAAGCAATGACAGAACTATTTGGTTGAATTCCTAGACATGTTGCTCTGTAGGTCGGAAGGAACTCACCTCCTAGATGTGCATGCAGGCCAGTCTTGCCCTTTTCCAGGTTGATTGAGGATGCAGTGTTTCTTCCCCAAGACCCATCCAGAAGTAGAGCCAACACAACTCAGGATCCCTGTGTACTAGTCCAGTGGGAATAATGAGCAAAGCTGGGCCAGAGCCAAGTCTGCTGTTTACAAGTTGTATTACTTTGGACGTAGGACTGAAAGCTTTCTGAACTTTAATTTGCTAAGCTATAAATTGGTTGTAGGAATATAACTATGTAAGTGTGACTGGTACCTAAAAGGTCCTTCTTCTATACCTCATTGCATCTTGTCAAGCCCAAGTTTGTCAGGCCAGGTTTGTTACCCATATATCTAAGATTACCTCCTAACTTAGTACCTTGGCCTCTTGTGTCAACCAAGATACAGAATGGCCCATATCTGATGGCTGGAACACTGCTTGTAACTGTGAATAACATATAGGGCTCCCTCCTACTGGGAAGCACACACTCAACTTCCAGACTAAAATTTGACAGGCCTCTTATGGGCCATGCCAACACTTTGAAAATAAAACTCTTGAAGTTGCAGCAGAAATATATTTTTACATGATAGGACGAAACCATCTGGAACTTACTGCTTACATGGACTGAAAGAGCTGTATCAACAATAGGGTTGTTATAAACTCAGGCTCCACACTGTCTCCTAAAGGGATTAGACAGGTCTCATAATGTGTTCTAGACAGAAAAAGTGACCCAAGCAGGGGCTGAATCCTTAGCTGTCATTAGTATTTTCCCATGTCAACGCTGGGATTTGAGAAGACAGAAGGAATTGACTTACTTTATATACTTGTCTGATCCTTTAGTACTTAATGAAAACTAGAATGTTTTATTTCACCCCTATGGGAAAATAGCTAAAACAGGCAGTTTGTTCCTGAAATAAAATATCAGCAATCAAAATACTCTCAAGGTCCCTTAGAAAGCAGAACATCACAGGCTTATTACAAAATAGGTGCCCCAAGCTTCTAGGTGCTGTTAACATTGTTTTATTTCCTTTATACAAAAAGTAGAAATGACAGAAAAAAAAAAAACAAACCACCCTTGACAGAAAACAATACCACTGACCTGGTCTCACTGAGGAGCTGAGCCCAAACTGCCCATTTTACTAGGAAAGTTCAGTCAACATTAGCAAACACTCATGCAACTGATGAAAGACAAGATGGGGCCAGTGGCTTGGTGGACATACCAATCCAATCTTAAAAAACATACATTGGCCCAATCATGCTTTTAAATGGCATCTCTTGAGAAACAAGTTATATATACAAATATCACCCCAAAATGTGTATTATATAGTCTACCACTATAAATTTAAGGCATCCTGATATTGTTCTTCTGCTGGTGAGGCATTTTTCTCATGATTCTATTTCCACAGTGGATAGTCCAGAAATTTCCAATAGTGTCCAAAGGGCAGCAATGAGAGAGAAGAAAAAAACGATTTACAAGAAGAGTTCTTTTGACTCTGGCTCAGCATTGTGCTTTATGCTGTAGGATTTCTTCATTTTTCTATTGATGTCATTATGCCTAAGCAGAAGAAAAACCATAAAGGCCAGAATTAGATAAAACTATGGTCAAGTTACAAGACAACACCACTAAAACAACTTACCAAAAATGGAAATTATCCTCATACAAACCACACTGAAGAACACTTTATTCTACTAGGCAAATTATTCTTTTCATATAAACCACTCTTTAAACAATAAAAAACTACAGTCATGTAATAACACACACTTGGCAAACACTTTTTAATTTGGTTCTGGAAGTTATTTCTCAATCATCCTGACTGGAATCCAGGCAAGATTCTAGTCAAGTGAATTTTATAAAATTCATGTCAAAGTCACGTCAAATCAAATAGTAAGTATAGTAATGCTGGTTGAGTGGAAATGAGATGTTTATATTTTATTGACATGGATTCATTGGTGACATCTTTAATGTCCAATAAGCTTGAGTCCTAATTATTCAAAGAAGATGCTTATTTGGTGGTGTGATTACGGCTGGAAGACAATGAGTAGGAAAGTCTAGGGAAAAAAGAAAAAAAGACCAGGAAAAAGTAATGCTGTTCTCCACCCCCACCCCACCCCACCCCCCATATTTGATACCTAGTAAGCCTATGGAAAGAAGTACAAGCTTAAGCCTTGAACAGTCATGCTTTGTAAGTGAATTTCCCTCTAGGTGGACACATTTGTTCACATTCTGGGTATAAAAATCTTCTGAGAGGAGTCACCTTCTGAAGGTGGGTGAGTCTACATATTAATAAATTCCTTCTTGTTGCTACATTAGACAAAAACAAAGTGTTTCCAGTAATGCTACTTGCTAACACGAGGACATATTTGGATGGGGAGCTTCAAGTGGAGTGTTATGGCCTCAAAATCATGCTTGCTTGCAAAGACTGTGTAGACTATTTTCAGTGTTCCAGGAAGTATTTGATCCTCATCAACACCTGAAAGTTCTAATTCTTACTTTATTTATTCCTCTGAATAGAAATTTATTAATTTTTTAAAAAGATTTTACTTTTAAGTAATCTCTACACCCAATGTGGGGCTCGAGCTTACAACCCTGAGATTAAGAGTTGCAAGCTTTACTGACCAAGCCAGCCAAGTGCCCTGAGTAGAACTTTAGAGATTGTCTATGGGCAATAAAGGGAAGAAAGGGAAAGAAAAACCTGATTGGTAAAAAGATGCTCTAAGGACTTCCAATTAAACATGGTGGATTAAACACACACATTCATCACCCCATTCTCACAAAACAACACTAAAAAAGGAAAGTAAAGAAATAAGAAAGGAATAAACCTAAACAAATAAGGGAAGTGAGAGGGGATGATAATACACAAAATACCAACACTATTTCAGAAACAGGAAGGTCGAAGGGCCTGTGGAGCTGATTCAGCTGAGCAGAAGATGCAGAAATCTAAGCCCATGGGCAGGGAACCCAGCAAACTGATCTATGCTGCAAGATGCAGAAACCAAAAGCACCATGTATTTCTGGAAGTGACAGTGGGTGCTGAATGGGTGCTAAAAATAGGAAGATTATTGGGAAAAAAATTTTTTAAAAGATTTTATTTATTTGACACAGAGAGAGATCACAAGTAGGCAGAGAGGCAGGCACAGAGAGAGAGGGAGAAGCAGGTTCCCCACTGAGCAGAGAGCCTGATGTGGGGCTCGATCCCAGGACCTGGAGATCATGACCTGAGCCAAAGGCAGAGGCTTAACCCACTGAGCCACCCAGGTACCCCAGATTATTGGAAAAATTTTTGGAAGTAGCAAGTCAGATCCCAGATTATCTCTCTGACCCAGTGTAGCTGGGTAACTGTCTCTTTCCCACTGTGAAAAAGACTGGAGGTTACAATTTGCAAGGTGCGAACCAGACAGAATTCAGCTAAAGGGGGCAGAACCCATGAGATTAAATGAAAGTCTCCCTAAGTGAGAATATGATTCTCAACCCATCTCCTATTAGTCTGACTCATGAATTTTTGGCACTCAGGCTATGGGCACTAGCAGGAGACTGGAGTTTCCTTAACTTGAGAAATGAACTGGCCAAGAGAACAGACTTACAAATACTAGTAGGGACTTTCCCAACAGAAGAGCCTAGTCCTCACCAGTTGATGTGAAGCAACACTGACCAGTCAACAAGCCTCACCCATTAAGTCAGAACCTCCACTCAGCTTTAGTGAATATAAATGAGTCAGAGATCATTAGATATTTGAGGAAAGTGCTACTATGAAAGACAGAACCAAAATCAACAGAAACGGAAGTCAAAGTGACTAGAGATAACATACGGAGCTAATGAGAGCTTTAAAATCTTTAACAAGGAAAGAAACACTGGGAAAATGTCTGTAATTCATACCATAAAGGGTTAGTCTTTCTAATATGCAATATAGAAAGAGCTGCTATAAGTCAAAAGAAGAAGAAGGCCGAAATCTCAATAAAATGAAGGATTAAAAATAGTACCTTCATACAGTAAAATAATACCAATGTAAATACCTTTTACTGCAAATACTTACTGCAATACTTTTTACTGCAAAAAGGAGGAAAAGAAAAAAACATATATATTTATATTTGTCTGTAAAATTCACATGTATAATGCTACAATAAGGAAACAGAGAAAACCAACAAGGTACTTTTAGAAATTAACACTATTATAGCAAAAATAAAAAATTAGAAGGTTGGAAGGTAGAGGTTAGTTCTTTCCTAAAAAAAATAAAAAAGCAAAAGTTCTTTCCTAAAAGAACAACAAAAGACAAAAGTATGGATAAAAATAGAAAACTAGTTAGCAAATCTGAGGATCGATTCAGTGTGCCCAACATTACAATAGTATGATTTCCAGAAAGAGTGAACAGAGAAATTGCAATGGACAAAAATTTCAAAGAAATTGTACAAAAAAATTTCCCAGAACTGAAACATATAGGCTTCCAGACTGAAAAGGCCTGCTGCGTGCCCACATGTCAGGAATGTTAATGGCATCATGACAAAGCATCAATAAATCAAAATACTGGGGATAAAGAGAAAATCACAATAGCTTCCAAGGGATTTGCAATTTGAGAAGAATGGAACTTTGCAACAGGCACACTGGAAGCAAGAGGAAAATGAAATGTGTTAGAGATTCTGAGGAGAAGTGTTTCCTACCTAGAATTCTATACCCAGCCAAATACATCTAACCCAGTATGAGGGCAAATTGAAGATGTTTTCAGACAGGCAAGGTCTCAACAAATTTAGCACCCATTCACCTCCCAAAGAAGGGAAGATGTGTTTACTAAAACATGAGCATAAACCCAAAATGGTAGAAGATGGATTCAGGAAACAGGGCTCTACACAGGAGAGAAGCAGAAGCAATTCCCAGAATAATGTATTGGGGGGCGGGGAACACCAGGAAGACAACTGTACAGCACTGCTAGATAACAGCAGTCCAGACTGGGGCAGGGGGACAGAGGTTGTCTCCACCAACAGACAAAATGAGAGACACCTAATCTGCCTGAATGTGCTAAAGGGAGGTTTCTGTCTCCCACAAAGTATTTAGAAAGGAATTATAAACTGAGAAGTCAAAATTATTTTCTGCCCCCCAAATGTAAGGTTATAATTATAATTAGAAAGAAAACACATTATGACATACTCCTGGGACCTAATGTGATTAATATTTATACAGCCATACTAATAAACAACACCAAATACTGACTTAACCCCAAAGAGAGATACAACTGTATTATTAATGGTGGGAAGAGGAAGGATGGGTGTGTGTGTGTGTTTGTGTGTGTTTGGGGGTAGGGGGCAGTGTTAGGTGCTAAAATAGAGCTAGATAAGTTTGATTATTTGTGGAGAATATAGATTCTTTGAATCCTGGCTCCATAATTCATTATCATCATTACTATACAAGCTAGGGTAAGATCATAATCTCTCTGTGCCTTGGCTTCCAATATGCAAAATTTGATAATAATAGTACCTAACACACTAGGTCATTATGAAGGTTAAAACAGTTATGATGCGTGTGGTGCCTGGAATATTCTTTCGTACTTGTAATTGCTTTATAAGTGTGAGCTATCATTTTATTCTATAGAATTATAGTAGAATGAACAGAGAGAATATCTAAAGTTAAATATCTGAATGAGCACGTGACTTAACAAGGCAGAATACTAGAAAATACTTGTGAAAGAAAGCAAAGTGATTGATTCAGAGGAGTGGGATTACAGAACAGGGTAGATTGGGCAGAGGAGAGCAAATTTTTGTTAGAACGCTAGCATTACTGTCTGTCTTTCTCTGTCTTTCTCTCTCTATATATATGAATGTGTGTGTGTGTATATATATATGTATATATATATGAACCTATAGCAGCTCAACAAAAATGTAAATGAAAAATCAATAAAAGCTAAAAAGAAGCGTTAGTTTGTAATTTAAGGATGATCTCATCATTTAGACACTACCAGAGTATTTCTACTTTAATATGAGGGGTGTCATGATCAAGAACATTAAAAAAGAACACTTTCTGCAGGACACAACCCAGCATGATAAGAGCCGAGTGTGTATTTGAGACATTTATTTGAATAATATCAGGATAATTCAGGCCTCCCCGAATCCTTCAATTTCCCCCCTAGTCCTGAATTACCAGTATTCAAAGGAACAGAATTGTTTGGGTAATTTCTGGCATGAATTATTCAGATAATTAGCTGTTCCTTGATTTCATTTTTGGATATGAAATCACATTCTCAGTGACCAAAATTGGGAAGAAGAAAAGGCTTAAATTTAAATAACAGTTTTGCAAGTAATCTAACTTGCTGATTCATCTAGGCACGGATTCCACATTTCCAAAACCCATCGTGACCAGATAGCAATTTACTTAGAGGATTAGTCTAAAAGGGTCTGCGGGCATGCATTACTCTTCCACTGATACCCAAAACAGGGAGACTTTGTTACTTTTGTGATCTCCTTCAGAACTACACTGAGAGCAAATCTCTAAATCCCATCTACTAAAAAATGGGATTCCAGCTAAAGAAGAAACAACTTGCCCTCCAAGTACCCACACGAAAAACTCACTGTAGGCAGGTGGGCCTATAATCGAAGGGCCTAGATATTAGATGGAGGACACCATCTTTCCTTGGGATGACAGGCTCAGTCCTTTTTATTTTGTTTCTGCTTTTACCTCTTCTTTCTTTTCTCTCTCTACTCTTTCTCACCAAATATTTATGAAGTCTCTAGCATGGGCCAGGCACCAAGCTGGACACTGGGGTTACAAATGGGGGTTGTGGGGAGGCTGTCAAGGGTCCCCACCCTCATGAAGCTCCTATGCGTTTCCTGGAGTTTACTGTGTTTTAGCTGTATAGTCTTTTAATTCTTCCTGGGTTCTGATCTCTTTTAGGAAGGCAGCATGTCTCATACTGGCACAATGAAATGCCGGGCTTAGAGGGAAAGACAGTGGTGCCGTTGAGTGCACTGGCAAACCAGGGATGTGGCATTTGGGAAGGTAATGCATCCGCTCGAGTCTCAGCGTGGGAAGGAAAATCCCACATGACTGTGGTTGGAGCAGGGATGCTTGGTGAAGGTACTGGAAGTTGTCTGGGTAAAGTCTCTAGCTGGTACTTTAAACCTCAAATGAATTGCTGCTTCTTGGAAACTCCAGCCTTCCTCTGAGCTTATAGACAGGACCTTCTCTTTTAATGTTCGGAGAAACCCCCGTGGTAACAGAGATGGTGTCTATAGGACACTAACAGGACGGTTTCCTCTGTGACATTTCATGGTTCACCCCAGGACCGTGGAGCGGAGGGAGGAAAAGAAGATGGAGGTGGGAGAAGGGAGTCATTTGTTCTTCAATTCTGTGATTGCATTCAAACCAGGATTCACATGCTGAAAGAACGCGTTTCTGGGGGGATGGTTTTGGTTTTGAAGGAAGGTCTTCTCTCTGGACCCTCCTACTTGTTCCTGGCTGTTGCACATGTTCATTTCCTGCCTTCCAAGGGCAGTGCTTGAAGACTGAACCTGGGATCTCAATTGCAATAGCTTTTTTCTGTGTCTCAGCTCCTCATATTTGGAGACTAAACTGTAATTGTCTTTCTGTGGCAGAACATGCTTTCTCCTTTTCCCGGTGGATATACGGCATGTATGAAGAAAAACTCCATTTGTGAATCAGGTTCTGGTCAACCTTGGGAACTCTAGTGGCTGTTATTAAGGGCTTGCGAAGTTGTGCTGAGACACTGGGAGGGTCTGATCATTTTAACTATTCCCCACAACATGAGTATTTCCCTCCACACACAAGATTCTGCTGTGCAACAGCCAAGGGTAATGCAAAACCATGGCCCATGCAAAGGAGAACCTGCTCTTGGGGAAATGTTCAAGACTGGGTTTTCCTCTCTCCTCTAAGTCATAGGGACAAAGCTCTAGTACAAAATATGGGTTTTTTTCCTGTGAAACTAGTATGAACCCTAAAGAGGCAGAGGTGAGCGTGGGAGGGATAAGAGTTGTACAGGGAACACACCGAAGCTGGGGACACATGGGGAGGAAAGGAGGGGAAGGAGACCAAGTGGGTTCTAGGGGGTTCGGGAGTAGAGGAAGTCACCTCAGGGAACTGATATCAGTTCCTGCTGATGGGCTGGCTCTAGGCCCCAGAGCTAGTATTTTAAAAATGAATATCCACTTCAGATCATGGCTTAGAAGTCGAAATTATAATTTTTGAGCAATAATGCCATTGTCTGTAATCACTAAATTCCCTTTTTGTATTAGCCCTTGAACCAACTTTTCTAAACTGTTACATTGAGAAGACTCTGTCTGCTCCTGGGGAGGTTTCTCTAGAACTAAGTCCTGGAAGTATCACACAGCCGTGACCAAGAAATAAGAGACGCATCCTTTCAAGAATTCTTAAAAAAGCATATGGATTAAAAATAGATACTTTAAGCTAAAAAAATTAAAGACAAGATTAGAATGTGGTTATTTTCTTATATCCAGAGAAATGACGGCAAGGATGCCTTTGTTCAGCAAGATCAGGGGCTAGTATTTTTGGTGCCAACTGGATTTTCCCATCATGAGTCTGGAAATGCTCATCAGTGGGGCTGAGGGCACTCACTGTACTTGGGAGACAG